>NC_069501.1:334849534-335042034 GCF_027579735.1 Bombina bombina | reverse complement strand
TCGCCATGGGGGTACCCTTGGGGTGGGCGTGGCCAAAAAGAATAAGAAAAAATATACTTTTTTTTATTTTTAATAAATATTACTTGAAATCTTTTTTTTCCCTGATTGGACAGGGGCGGCACTGCCTCCCCTGCCTCCTATTACTGCACGTCACTGCACGCCAACACCCATCAACGCATGCTGTTGCCACCACCAGAATGCCGTCATCGTAGAGCTCAGCAGTGTGGCATTTTTTTGTGTGTCTGCCTCTGACAACAGCGATGCCATTTGCAACCTGTGCCAAAAGAAACTGAGTTGTGGGAAGTCCAACACCCACCTAGGTACAACTGCTTTGCGAAGGCACATGGTCTCCCATCACAAAGGCCAATGGGAAGAACACATGAGTGGAAGCAGCACACAAAGTGAAAGCCACCCTCCTCCTCCTGCTCCAGCATCTTCAGCCACATCAACCAGTGCTGTCCTCCTTGTCCCCTCTCAACCATCCTCCACTCAGTCTCTCTTACGTAGCAGTTCCTGGTTATCTGCCCACAGTCAGCTGTCTGTCAAGGACATGTTTGAGTGTAAGAAGCCAATTTCTCAAAGTCACCCCCTTGCCTGGTGTCTGACAGCTGGCTTGTCTGAACTCTTAGCCCACCAGCTTTTACCATACAAGCTGGTGGAGTCTGATGCTTTCAAAAAAATTGTATCTATTGGGACACTGCAGTGGTAGGTACCTGGCAGAAATTTCTTTTCACAAAGGCAATCCCAAACCTGTACTCTGTTGTGAGAAAGGAAGTTATGGCATGTCTGGCACACAGCGTTGGGGCAAGGGTCCATATGACCACGGATAGCTGGTCTGCAAAGCATGGTCAGGGCAGGTATATCACCTACACTGCGCATTGGGTAAACCTGCTGACTTCTGACAAGCATGGAATGCGTGGCTCTGCAGAAGAGTTGGCGACACCGCCACGACTTGCAGGCAGGCCTGCTGCTACCTCCTCTACTCCTCCTACTCCATCCTCTTCCATAACCTCTTCCTCGGCTGAGTCCTCTTCAACTTCTGCATCTTGCTCCATATCTATGGCACCCCCCCAGTTCTCCAGGTACTATGCTACATCCCGGGTATGGCAGTGTCACGCCGTCTTGGGGTTGACTTGCCTGAAAGCGGAGAGTCACACCGCACCAGCACTCCTGACCACCCTGAACGCACAGGTGGATCAGTGGCTGACTCCGCACCAACTGGAGATTGGCAAGGTTGTTTATGACAATGGAAGTAATTTTGTGGCGGCATTGAAATTGGGCAAGTTGACACATGTGCCGTGCATGGCACATGTGTGTAATCTAATTGTACATCGATTCGTCCATAAGTACCCAGGCTTACAGGACGTCCTGAAGCAGGCCAGGAAGGTGTGTGGCCATTTCAGGTGTTCCTACATGGCCATGGCGCACTTGTCCGATATCCAGCATCGAAACAACCTGCCAGTGAGGCGCTTGATTTTCGACAGCCTGACACGGTGGAATTCAACACTCCTAATGTTTGACCGCCTGCTCCAACAAGAAAAAGCTGTTAATGAGTATTTTTATGACCGGGGTGCTAGGACAGCCTCTGGGGAGCTTGGGATATTTTTGCCAAATTACTGGACGCTCATGCGCAATGCCTGCAGGCTCATGCGTCCTTTTGAGGAGGTGACAAACCTTGTCAGTCGCACCGAAGGCACCATCAGCGACATCATACCATTTGTTTTCTTCCTAGAGCGTGCCCTTCAAAGAGTGCTGGATCAGGCCGTAGATGAGCATGACGAGGAAGAGGAAGAGTTGTGGTGTCCATCACTCCCACAAACAGCCTTATTAGCATCGCTTGCTGGACCTACGGCAATGCAGGAAGAGGATTGTGAGGAAGAGGAGTCAGAGGAGGAATGTGGCTTTGAGGAGGAGGAGGAGGAGGAGGAGGAGGAAGAAGACAGAGCAATGGACCCCTTGACTACTGGGTGTGCAGGCTTGACTTGTGGCCTGAGCTATCCCAATTTTGCAATGGAACTTCTGGCCTGCCCCGCTTCAAGTGTCCTGTCCGAAAGGACTTTCAGTGCAGCAGGAGGTTTTGTCACTGAGAAGAGAAGTCCCCTAGGTCAAAAAAGCCTTGACTATCTCACTTTTATAAAAATGAATGAGGGATGGATCCCGAAGGAACTAACATTGGGCGATACATTTGATTAAAAAAGGCCTGATGATGAGATGAGCTTGGGCTACAACTGGTACACAGGCTGGCCTTTTTTTTTGTTATAAAGCCGGAGGACTTGCTTGACTTATCCGACAACAACTAGTGTTCAAGCCACAAGCTTTTAGGGCATTTTATAAATGTTTTACAAACATCAATTTTTCTGGCCGCTGCTACAGCAGTTGCTACAACAATACCCAAATTTTTCAGTCATTTGTAAATTCCTAATTTTTCTGGCCTCTGCTGCTGCTCTGTGGGTACAAAACTCAAATAAAAAAATAAGGCACATAACAGTAATTAAACTGTTACGAATAGTACAACTTAGCACACCACTCATATCTGGTGGACCATTAAATTGAACACGCAGTGCCCCAAATTTGAAGGAGGAGGACCGACCAAGCATCTTTATCCATCTCTTGGTTGCTCTAAATTATCTCTGTGTTCCATCTATGCCATACCTGTACTCTATTGTGCAAAAGGGTGGCATATGTGGTGTTTCATGCTGTTGTGCCTGTTGCGGGTCGTGGCCCATGGTATTAAAAGGCTGAAGGAGAACGACCTGTAATGGGTGCCCCAGCAAATTTGTAGAAAAATGTTCCTGGTTCCTCTCAATTATCTCCGTGTTTCTAAAATGGATGCCATACCTGTACTCGCTTGTGCAAAAGGATGGCATATGTGGTGTTTCCTGCAGTTGTTTCTGTTGAGGGTGCTGGACCCTCTTATAAAAATGCTGATGGAGAACGACCTGGAGTGGGTGTCCAAGCATGTTTTTTTGGGCAATTTCACATTTCGAAACAATTATCTCTGGGTTTCTAAAATCAATGCCGTACCAGTACTCTATTGTTCAAAAGGATGCCATATGTCCTCTTTACTGCTGTTGTTTCATATGCGGGTCCTGGACTCTCTTATAAAAAGGCTGAAGTATAAAGAAGTGTCCTGGGTGTCCAATCCTTTTTTTGGTTCAATTTCCCGGTTGCAACAAATTATCTCCGGGTTTCTAAAATCAATGCTTTACCTGTACTCTATTGTTCAAAAGGATGCCATATGTCCTCTTTCCTGCTGGTGTTTCTGTTGATGGTCCTGGACCCTGTTATAAAAAGGCTGAAGGAGAAAGAAGTGTACTGTGTGTCCATCCAAACCTTTTTTTGATTCAAATTCCAGGTTGCAAAAAATTATCTCCCGGTTTCTAAAATCAATGCTTTACCTGTACTCTATTGTTCAAAAGGATGCCACATGTCCTCTTTCATGCTGGTGTTTTGTTTGAGGGTCCTGGACCCTCTTATAAAAAGTCCTAAGGAGAAAGAAGTGTACTGGGTGTCCAACTGTCCAATCAATGTTTTTTTATATTTCCCAGTTGCAAAAATTTATCTCTGGATTTCTAAATTCAATGCTGTACCTGTACTCTATTGTTCAAAAGAATGCCATATGTTCTCTTTCCTGCTGGTGTTTTGTTTGAGGGTCCTGGACCCTCTTATAAAAAGGCCTAAGGAGAAAGAAGTGTACTGGGTGTCCACTCATTTTTTTTTCTATTTCCCATTTGCCCAAAATTATCTCTGGGTTCGTAAAATCAATGCTGTACCTGTACTCTATTGTTCAAAAGGATGCCATATGTTCTCTTTCCTGCTGGTGTTTTTTTGAGGGTCCTGGACCCTCTTATAAAAAGGCCTAAGGAGAAAGAAGTGTACTGGGTGTCCACTCAATGTATTTTTCTATTTCCCATTTGCCCAAAATTATCTCTGGGTTTGTAAAATCAATGCTGTACCTATACTCTATTGTTCAAAAGGATGCCATATGTTCTCTTTCCTGCTGGTGTTTTGTTTGAGGGTCTGGGACCCTCTTATAAAAAGGCCTAAGGAGAAAGAAGTGTACTGGGTGTCCACTCAATGTTTTTTTCTATTTCCCATTTGCCCAAAATTATCTCTGGGTTTCTAAAATCAATGCTGTACCTGTACTCTATTGTTCAAAAGGATGCCATATGTCCTCTTTCCTGCTGGTGTTTTGTTTGAGGGTCCTGGACCCTCTCATAAAAAGGCCTAAGGAGAAAGAAGTGTACTGGGTATCCATCGAATCATTTCTTTGATTCAAATTCCCGGTTGAAACAAATTATCTCTGGGTTTCTAAAATCAATGCCTTTCCTGTAATCTATTTTTCAAAAGGATTCCATATGTCCTCTTTCCTTCTGGTGTTTTGTTTGAGGGTCCTGGAGCCTCTTATAAAAAGGCCTAAGGAGAAAGAAGTGTACTGGATGTCCATTGAATCATTTTTTTTATTCAAATTTCCGGTTGCAACAAATTATCTCTGGGTTTCTAAAATCAATGATAACAAATACCAAAGTATCACAAAAAAAGGAATAGATGAAATAAATGTGATAAGATAAGATAAAATAAGCCCAAAAGGTGTGAATAATATATGTGGTGCCACTCATATATATTAAACCAAAAATTAATTGATAAATAAAGTTCATATAAGGATATGTATACTCTTCCTGGCACTCTTCAATCTTCTGTGTGGTCTCTCTTGATCCTCATAAAAAAGAAGAAATATGCCACATAGCGTAATTCTGTAATTTTGTTGCAATATAAAACTTGTGTCTGTGCGAATGGTTACTCACATGCGGTGGAGCTATAACCAAGCTCAGGTAGAAGCGCACACCCACTTTTATACTGTTGGGTAAAACAGATTCTTGTTCTGGTTGTTCAGATAAATGAATTTATTAAAACATCATATGTAAAATATATAAAATAGCGTCACCAGACCTGCTAACAACACCTTTTGTGATAAGTATAGGCAATACAATGTAGTAATTGCTCAATATGAGCTTAACAGAATACTAGAAACCGTGGTAAGGAGTGTAGAAGCTGAACCACACAACCTCCCCCAGAAAGTCCAGTAACTGTTGCTCTTCTTATTGGTGTGCAGGTACTTAGGAAGGCGCCAGGGAACAATTATCTCTGGGTTTCTGAAATCAATGATGTACCTGTACTCTATTGTTCAAAAGGATGCCATATGTCCTCTTTCCTGCTGTTGTTTTTGTTGAGTGTCCGGAACACTCTTCTAAAAAGGCCGAAGGAGAACGACCTGTACTGTACTGGGTGTCCAATCATGTTTTTGTTTTCAATTTCACGGTTCATAATAAATATCTCTGTGTAACTAAAATCAATGCCATACCTGTACTCTATTGTTCAAAAGGATGGCATATGTGGTGTTTCATTCTGTTGTGGCTGTTGAGGGTCGTGGCCGTGGGACAGCGTATAAAACGCCTGAAGGAGAATGACCTGTACTGCCTTGCTGCTCCTTTTAGGCAGGCAAGCTCTTTGCATACATGCCCACAGACTCTGTAACGCATGCCTCTTTTAGGGAGAGGTGCAGCCATAATGCAGGGTCAGAACCTCTGCCTGCAACTGTTATACTCGATTTTGCGAAAGGAAGTAACCTTACCATGGTTCCCTGCACGCACGTATTGTTGTTATATTTTGGTGAGGGTAATCATGATGGCCATGTAGGCCACCCCCGAGAGGCATGGAAGTAAGGGATGAGATGAAAGTGCTAAGAATAGTACAACTTGAAAACAAAGAGTTAGCCATGGGTGTTAGTGCAAGACCGCTTGGCTTTTTTTGGACTTTGGGTGCGGCTAATCATGCAGGCCATATAGAGCTGCCACCATTTGGTGTTGTATCAGCTATTAAACTAATAAGAACAGAACTACCATGGGTCACAGACCCAGAGCAGATGTCTTATTATTATATTTTGTATGGGTAATCATCCAGGCCATATAGACCTCCCCAAATAGGGGGAGTTACAGAGATTAAAGTGCTAAGAATGGTACTACTTAAAACACAACCTAGTTAAAATGGGTCCCACACTGCATGTCTTATTATTATATTTTTTCAGGGTAATCAGGCAGGCCATATAGACCTCCCCCGATAGGGGGGGGGGGGGGTAACAGGGATTAAAGTGCTAAGAAAAGTACTAATTAACACAAGCTAGTTACCATGGGTCCAACACTGTGTGTCTTGTTGTTATACTTTGTCAGGGTAATCATGCAGGCCATATAGACCTCCCTTGATAGGGGGAGTAACAGGAATTACAGTTCTAAGAATAGTACTACTTAAACACAACCTAATTACCATGGGTCCCAGACCAGATGTTTTCTTATTATACTTTGTCAGGCTAATCATGCAGGCCATATAGAACTCCAACAAAAGGGGGGGTAAGAGGGATTCAAGTGATAAGAAAAGTTTTACTTAACACAACAAAATTACCATGGGTCCCAGACCGCGTGTCTTGCTGTTATACTTTGTCAGGGTAATCATAACCTCCATATAGACCTCCACCAATAGGGGGAGTTACAGGGCTGAAAGTGCGAAGAATAGTACTACTTAACACAACCTAGTTGGGTCCAAGACCGCATGTTCAATTATTAGACTTTATCAGGGTAATTATATATCTAAAAAATCTATCTATTTCTCTTCTATCAATTCTATCTATGTGAAGTCAATCTACACTTCACTAACTCCTATGTATATATATTTTCAGTATCTTTATATATCTAAATCTCACCAGAGAAGAATATATATATATTTTTTCGAATATATTTTTCCTTTTATATTTGTTTATTATTTATTTCATATATATGTTTTTCACTTAGGATTCTTTATTTTTAATTTAATCTATTTTTAATATGAACATGCCCTCTTGTTCCATGATCCTCAATAATAACAAGCACTTTTTTCTACTCTCTTCTAATTCCTTTATTAACTTATAAACACAGCCTATTAATTATTATTATAGTTTATTTATTTAAGAAGCACAATATATATGGCACACAATTTCACGATCCTAAATTAAAATGACACATTAAACTAACACACTATTCTATTTAGTTCATCGCTTTCTCGCCACCATCTCTAATACTCTCCCTCATTAGGACATTCTTTATATATATTTAGAAAGTCCATATCCCTTAGTTGACAAACGCTTTTAAATTACAATAATCTATATCATATTCATTCGCTCAACATGACCTCTTGTTCTTTCAGTTTTTTCAGTTTTTCAGACTTTCTATCTATAGTATCAATTTGCACTTCGACATATCTAAGATTAATAGATAAAAACAAAATTAAGTACACCAGTTAAGTTTTTATAATGAGTTGCTTTATAATACTTAACCCTTTATTCTTTCAATTTATGTTTTTATAAAATGTTTCGGAAAGATTCTGTGTCCCAGTGGCATTTTTATATGGTTTTATGTATAACTGCAAAGGTGTTAGTTGAATAGACATCCCTCCTATGTTTCCCAGTGAGCTATAGAAATTGTATACCAACTAATGTCTAATAGACAGGTGATTCAAGATTACAACACACCCTGTGGGAGTCAAATTCTGACCTATCAAGCATCACATGAGGATATTTAAATCCGTCTAACACTATGATGAGCATCTTGATAAAGGCCTACCCGGCTGAAACGCGTAGATTTGCTCATACAACTTTCTTTCCTAAGTGGGGAACTCGGTTTTAGTAGGTGAGGTGCATTAAAGCCGTCTTAACATTCAAGCGGTGTATACATATGCGTAATCCCTCACCCAGGATCTATTTACCGAATCCCCAATATACCTAATCAACATCATATTTTTTCCAACGGAATCCCTATCCTGTTAATCCACACACCGGAACAGGTAACAGGTAATAGGACCTGGAGGTACAGCCCAGAAGTTTGTGTCACGGCTGCCAGCAAATACCTCGGCCCCAGGATTTACCTGCAACTTAGCCACGGCAATACACAGGCTATCCAGACATATTGGGACTTTATATTGCTGTTTAATAGCAACAACGCTTGCCACCTACAAAGGATTGGACAGTACCGCCGGAGCGGTTTTTTCCTTATATCACCCACGGCCGCAAACAGTTCTGCTTCAAACTATTTAAGGACGGTAACCAGAAACACCAGTACGGTAAACAATTATCAATAGAACTGGGAACTACTGATTGCCATTATAATATCCTACATACGGGACTGACTTATATTAGGAGTCACATATCCTTTTTTATGAATTCTGTTAGATACTGTGGTCACAAATTGTATCCAACAACTTACTACAGGGAGTGCAGAATTATTAGGCAAGTTGTATTTTTGAGGATTAATTTTATTATTGAACAACAACCATGTTCTCAATGAACCCAAAAAAACTCATTAATATCAAAGCTGAATATTTTTGGAAGTAGTTTTTAGTTTGTTTTTAGTTTTAGCTATTTTAGGGGGATATCTGTGTGTGCAGGTGACTATTGCTGTGCATAATTATTAGGCAACTTAACAAAAAACAAATATATACCCATTTCAATTATTTATTTTTACCAGTGAAACCAATATAACATCTCAACATTCACAAATATACATTTCTGACATTCAAAAACAAAACAAAAACAAATCAGTGACCAATATAGCCACCTTTCTTTGCAAGGACACTCAAAAGCCTGCCATCCATGGATTCTGTCAGTGTTTTGATCTGTTCACCATCAACATTGCGTGCAGCAGCAACCACAGCCTCCCAGACACTGTTCAGAGAGGTGTACTGTTTTCCCTCCTTGTAAATCTCACATTTGATGATGGACCATAGGTTCTCAATGGGGTTCAGATCAGGTGAACAAGCAGGCCATGTCATTAGATTTTCTTCTTTTATACCCTTTCTTGCCAGCCATGCTGTGGAGTACTTGGACGTGTGTGATGCAGCATTGTCCTGCATGAAAATCATGTTTTTCTTGAAGGATGCAGAATACTTCCTGTACCACTGCTTGAAAAAGGTGTCTTCCAGAAACTGGCAGTAGGACTGGGAGTTGAGCTTGACTCCATCCTCAACCCGAAAAGGCCCCACAAGCTCATCTTTGATGATACCAGCCCAAACCAGTACTCCACCTCCACCTTGCTGGTGTCTGAGTCGGACTGGAGCTCTCTGCCCTTTACCAATCCAGCCACGGGCCCATCCATCTGGCCCATCAAGACTCACTCTCATTTCATCAGTCCATAAAACAAACAGCCTTATTAGCATCGCTTGCTGGACCTGCGGCAATGCAGGAAGAGGATTGTGAGGAAGAGGAGTCAGAGGAGGAATGTGGCTTTGAGGAGGAGGAGGAGGAGGAGGAAGAAGACAGAGCGATGGACCCCTTGACTACTGGGTGTGCAGGCTTGACTTGTGGCCTGAGCTATCCCAATTTGCAATGGAACTTCTGGCCTGCCCCGCTTCAAGTGTCCTGTCCGAAAGGACTTTCAGTGCAGCAGGAGGTTTTGTCACTGAGAAGAGAAGTCGCCTAGGTCAAAAAAGCCTTGACTATCTCACTTTTATAAAAATGAATGAGGGATGGATCCCGAAGGAACTGACATTGGGCGATACATTTGATTAAAAAAGGCCTGATGATGAGATGAGCTGGCTTGGGCTACAACTGGTGCACAGGCTGGCCTTTTTTTTTTGTTATAAAGCCGGAGGACTTGCTTGACTTATCCGACAACAACTAGTGTTCAAGCCACAAGCTTTTAGGGCATTTTATAAATGTTTTACAAACATCAATTTTTCTGGCCGCTGCTACAGCAGTTGCTACAACAATACCCACATTTTTCAGTCATTTGTAAATTCCTAATTTTTCTGGCCTCTGCTGCTGCTCTGTGGGTACAAAACTCAAATAAAAAAATAAGGCACATAACAGTAATTAAACTGTTACGAATAGTACAACTTAGCACACCACTCATATCTGGTGGACCATTAAATTGAACATGCAGTGCCCCAAATTTGAAGGAGGAGGACCGACCAAGCATCTTTATCCATCTCTTGGTTGCTCTAAATTATCTCTGTGTTCCATCTATGCCATACCTGTACTCTATTGTGCAAAAGGGTGGCATATGTGGTGTTTCATGCTGTTGTGCCTGTTGCGGGTCGTGGCCCATGGTATTAAAAGGCTGAAGGAGAACGACCTGTAATGGGTGCCCCAGCAAATTTGTAGAAAAATGTTCCCGGTTCCTCTCAATTATCTCTGTGTTTCTAAAATGGATGCCATACCTGTACTCACTTGTGCAAAAGGATGGCATATGTGGTGTTTCCTGCAGTTGTTTCTGTTGAGGGTGCTGGACCCTCTTATAAAAATGCTGATGGAGAACGACCTGCAGTGGGTGTCCAAGCATGTTTTTTTGGGCAATTTCACATTTCGAAACAATTATCTCTGGGTTTCTAAAATCAATGCTGTACCAGTACTCTATTGTTCAAAATGATGCCATATGTCCTCTTTACTGCTGTTGTTTCATATGCGGGTCCTGGACTCTCTTATAAAAAGGCTGAAGTATAAAGAAGTGTCCTGGGTGTCCAATCCTTTTTTTGGTTCAATTTCCCGGTTGCAACAAATTATCTCCGGGTTTCTAAAATCAATGCTGTACCTGTACTCTATTGTTCAAAAGGATGCCATATGTCCTCTTTCCTGCTGGTGTTTCTGTTGATGGTCCTGGACCCTGTTATAAAAAGGCTGAAGGAGAAAGAAGTGTACTGTGTGTCCATCCAAACCTTTTTTTGATTCCAATTCCATGTTGCAAAAAATTATCTCCCGGTTTCTAAAATCAATGCTTTACCTGTACTCTATTGTTCAAAAGGATGCCACATGTCCTCTTTCATGCTGGTGGTTTGTTTGAGGGTCCTGGACCCTCTTATAAAAAGTCCTAAGGAGAAAGAAGTGTACTGGGTGTCCAACTGTCCAATCAATGTTTTTTTTATATTTCCCAGTTGCAAAAATTTATCTCTGGGTTTCTAAATTCAATGCTGTACCTGTACTCTATTGTTCAAAAGAATGCCATATGTTCTCTTTTCTGCTGGTGTTTTGTTTGAGGCCTAAGGAGAAAGAAGTGTACTGGGTGCCCACTCATTTTTTTTTTCTATTTCCCATTTGCCCAAAATTATCTCTGGGTTCGTAAAATCAATGCTGTACCTGTACTCTATTGTTCAAAAGGATGCCATATGTTCTCTTTCCTGCTGGTGTTTTTTTGAGGGTCCTGGACCCTCTTATAAAAAGGCCTAAGGAGAAAGAAGTGTACTGGGTGTCCACTCAATGTATTTTTCTATTTCCCATTTGCCCAAAATTATATCTGGGTTTGTAAAATCAATGCTGTACCTGTACTCTATTGTTCAAAAAGATGCCATATGTTCTATTTCCTGCTTTTGTTTTTTTGAGGGTCCTTGGCCCTCTTATAAAAAAGGCCTAAGGAGAAAGAAGTGTACTGGGTGTCCACTCAATGTATTTTTCTATTTCCCATTTGCCCAAAATTATCTCTGGGTTTGTAAAATCAATGCTGTACCTATACTCTATTGTTCAAAAGGATGCCATATGTTCTCTTTCCTGCTGGTGTTTTGTTTGAGGGTCCGGGACCCTCTTATAAAAAGGCCTAAGGAGAAAGAAGTGTACTGGGTGTCCACTCAATGTTTTTTTCTATTTCCCATTTGCCCAAAATTATCTCTGGGTTTCTAAAATCAATGCTGTACCTGTACTCTATTGTTCAAAAGGATGCCATATGTCCTCTTTCCTGCTGGTGTTTTGTTTGAGGGTCCTGGACCCTCTCATAAAAAGGCCTAAGGAGAAAGAAGTGTACTGGGTATCCATCAAATCATTTCTTTGATTCAAATTCCCGGTTGAAACAAATTATCTCTGGGTTTCTAAAATCAATGCCTTTCCTGTAATCTATTTTTCAAAAGGATTCCATATGTCCTCTTTCCTTCTGGTGTTTTGTTTGAGGGTCCTGGAGCCTCTTATAAAAAGGCCTAAGGAGAAAGAAGTGTACTGGATGTCCATTGAATCATTTTTTTTATTCAAATTTCCGGTTGCAACAAATTATCTCTGGGTTTCTAAAATCAATGCCTTTCCTGTAATCTAATTTTCAAAAGGATGCCATATGTCCTCTTTCCTGCTGGTGTTTTGTTTGAGGGTCCTGGACCATCTTATAAAAAGGCCTAAGGAGAAAGAAGTGTACTGGGTGTCCATCGAATCATTTTTTTGATTCAAATTTCCGGTTGCAACAAATTATCTCTGGGTTTCTAAAATCAATGCCTTTCCTGTAATCTATTGTTCAAAAGGATGCCATATATCCTCTTTCCTGCTGGTGTTTTGTTTGAGGGTCCTGAACCCTCTTATAAAAAGGCCTAAGGAGAAAGAAGTGTACTGGGTGTCTATCGAATCATTTTTTTTATTCAAATTCCCAGTTGCAACAAATTATCTCTGGGTTTCTAAAATCAATGCCTTTCCTGTAATCTATTTTTCAAAAGGATGCAATATGTCCTTTTTCCTGATGGTGTTTTGTTTGAGGGTCCTGGACCCTCTGCTAAAAAGGCCTAAGGAGAAAGAAATGTACTGGGTGTCCATCGAATCATTTATTTGATTCAATTTCCCGGTTGCAACAAATTATCTCCGGGTTTCTAAAATCAATGCCTTTCCTGTAATCTATTTTTCAATTACTGCTGCTGGTTTTGTTGAGGGTCCTGGAGCCTCTGCTAAAAAGGCCTAAGGATAAATAAGTGTACTGGGTGTCTAATCAATGTTTTTTTAGATTTCCCGGTTGCAACAAATTATCTCTGGGTTTCTAAAATCAATGCCTTTCCTGTAATCTATTATTCAAAAGGATGCAATATGTCCTCTTTCATGCTGTTGTTTCTGTTGAGACTCCGGGACCCTCTTATAAAAAGGCCTAAGGATAAAAAAGTGTACTGGGTGTCCAATCAATGTTTTTTTCTATTTCCCTGTTCATATAAATTATCTCAGGGATTCTAAAATCAATGCCTTAAATGTAATCTATTGTTCCAAAGGATGCCATGTCCTCTTTCCTTTTTTTTTTTTTTCTCTGTATTTTTGTTTATTTTAGAAAATTTAATGCACTTATAGGTTCACTAAGATTATGACTTTGCACACTACCATTTTACATGTCGTGTGATATGACTAGAAGAATGGTATGTTTTGAATCTGCTGAGCATAATAATAAAAAAAAATTTTTTTTATTTAATTTAACTTGAGTTACTAACTGAAGAATGACTTCAGGAGTCAGGCGTGGTCCTAGGTAGTGGTTGTTAGTAGATTCTTTTCACTGCAGATTGCAATTGCCACAGCTTGCATAAAATGTGCGTCACCTCTCCAAATCTTACTTTTTATTGCCAATTGAAATTGCCACAGCTTGCACAACAGTAAATGAAATGTGCGTCACCACAGTCTCCAAATCTGATGTCAAATGTCTACAAAAACACTGATAAAGTATTCCTTTCGGGGCGCAAAGAGATGGCTACCGGAACACTCCAGGAACTTCCCAAGAGTCGCTGTCTTGTGTTTCTGGTGATGTTGGAGACATCTGTGTAGTGTACAGGGAAACCAAAAATCCTCTCCATCTCTGTGCACCACAGGACGTCCTCCTTGTCTTCCATGAGCACAGGAAATTGCTGGCATTTTCCTTGCTTCAAGAAGTTCAGCTTTTGTGGTGATAGTACAGACTTTAAAAAACTTTGATTTCCTACCATACTCAAGACAATCTTGTAGTTCAAGCTTATGACTTGCTGTGGGAAACAGTGGCCTGTCCATACCAGGAAGATTTAGACAGAAGTAACGAGCTCTGCTTGCAGGTGACACATGTTTAGCGTCAATCATCAAAGGGGTTGCGTGCAGAATATGGCAGATGGCCCCTTATTCACATGTTTGTCCAGAGCCACAACATTTTCAAACAGCCAGAAGAAAGGTCGGTTCTCATCAGCCTTAAGTCATGCTTCATTTACCAAATGCTGATATTCAAAAAATAGACAAACAGTGCCTTAGAAAAGACATTTGCGATATGGATTCACCAGAGCAAGGTCATTGCAATTACTTCCCACGATAACAAATTCAAAATGCCACAACTCCGCAATCTTCCCCTTCACATTATTATTGTCACACTCCCTGCTCTTGTTTTTGTTGAGGGTCCGGGATCCTCTTATAACAAGGCAAAAGGATAAAGAAGTGTACTGGGTGTCCAATCAATGTTTTTTTTTATTTCCCTGTTTATATAAATTATCTCAGGGATTCTAAAATCAATGCCTTAACTGTAATCAATTGTTCAAAAGGATGCCATATGTCCTCTTTCATGCTGTTGTTTCTGTTGAGGCTCCGGGACCCTCTTATAAAAAGGCCTAAGGATAAAGAAGTGTACTGGGTGTCCAATCAATGTTTTTTTTATTTCCCAGTTGCAAAAAAAATATCTATGGGTTTCTAAAATCAATGCCTTACCTGTCACCTATTGTTCAAAAGGATGCCATATGTCCTCTTTCCTGCTGTCGTTTCTGTTGAGGGTCCGGGACCCTCTTATAAAAAGGCCTAAGGATAAAGAAGTGTACTGGGTGTCCAATTAATGTTTTTTTCTATTTCCCATTTGCCAAAAATTATCTCTGGGTTTCTGAAATCAATGATGTACCTGTACTCTATTGTTCAAAAGGATGCCATATGTCCTCTTTCCTGCTGTTGTTTTTGTTGAGTGTCCGGAACACTCTTCTAAAAAGGCCGAAGGAGAACGACCTGTACTGTACTGGGTGTCCAATCATGTTTTTGTTTTCAATTTCACGGTTCATAATAAATATCTCTGTGTAACTAAAATCAATGCCATACCTGTACTCTATTGTTCAAAAGGATGGCATATGTGGTGTTTCATTCTGTTGTGGCTGTTGAGGGTCGTGGCCGTGGGACAGCATATAAAACGCCTGAAGGAGAACGACCTGTACTGCCTTGCTGCTCCTTTTAGGCAGGCAAGCTCTTTGCATACATGCCCACAGACTCTGTAACGCATGCCTCTTTTAGGGAGAGGTGCAGCCATAATGCAGGGTCAGAACCTCTGCCTGCAACTGTTATACTCGATTTTGCGAAAGGAAGTAACCTTACCATGGTTCCCTGCATGCACGTATTGTTGTTATATTTTGGTGAGGGTAATCATGATGGCCATGTAGGCCACCCCCGAGAGGCATGGAAGTAAGGGATGAGATGAAAGTGCTAAGAATAGTACAACTTGAAAACAAAGAGTTAGCCATGGGTGTTAGTGCAAGACCACTTGGCTTTTTTTGGACTTTGGGTGCGGCTAATCATGCAGGCCATATAGAGCTGCCACCATTTGGTGTTGTATCAGCTATTAAACTAATAAGAACAGAACTACCATGGGTCACAGACCCAGAGCAGATGTCTTATTATTATATTTTGTCAGGGTAATCATGCAGGCCATATAGACCTCCCCAAATAGGGGGAGTTACAGAGATTAAAGTGCTAAGAATGGTACTACTTAAAACACAACCTAGTTAAAATGGGTCCCACACTGCATGTCTTATTATTATATTTTTTCAGGGTAATCAGGCAGGCCATATAGACCTCCCCCGATAGGGGGGGGTAACAGGGATTAAAGTGCTAAGAAAAGTACTAATTAACACAAGCTAGTTACCATGGGTCCAACACTGTGTGTCTTGTTGTTATACTTTGTCAGGGAAATCATGCAGGCCATATAGACCTCCCTTGATAGGGGGAGTAACAGGAATTACAGTTCTAAGAATAGTACTACTTAAACACAACCTAATTACCATGGGTCCCAGACCAGATGTTTTCTTATTATACTTTGTCAGGCTAATCATGCAGGCCATATAGAGCTCCAACAAAAGGGGGGGTAAGAGGGATTCAAGTGATAAGAAAAGTTTTACTTAACACAACAAAATTACCATGGGTCCCAGACCGCGTGTCTTGCTGTTATACTTTGTCAGGGTAATCATAACCGCCATATAGACCTCCACCAACAGGGGGAGTTACAGGGCTGAAAGTGCGAAGAATAGTACTACTTAACACAACCTAGTTGGGTCCAAGACCGCATGTTTAATTATTAGACTTTATCAGGGTAATTATATATCTAAAAAATCTATCTATTTCTCTTCTATCAATTCTATCTATGTGAAGTCAATCTACACTTCACTAACTCCTATGTATATATATTTTCAGTATCTTTATATATCTAAATCTCACCAGAGAAGAATATATATATATTTTTTCGAATATATTTTTCCTTTTATATTTGTTTATTATTTATTTCATATATATGTTTTTCACTTAGGATTCTTTATTTTTAATTTAATCTATTTTTAATATGAACATGCCCTCTTGTTCCATGATCCTCAATAATAACAAGCACTTTTTTCTACTCTCTTCTAATTCCTTTATTAACTTATAAACACAGCCTATTAATTATTATTATAGTTTATTTATTTAAGAAGCACAATATATATGGCACACAATTTCACGATCCTAAATTAAAATGACACATTAAACTAACACACTCTTCTATTTAGTTCATCGCTTTCTCGCCACCATCTCTAATACTCTCCCTCATTAGGACATTCTTTATATATATTTAGAAAGTCCATATCCCTTAGTTGACAAACGCTTTTAAATTACAATAATCTATATCATATTCATTCGATCAACATGACCTCTTGTTCTTTCAGTTTTTTGAGTTTTTCAGACTTTCTATCTATAGTATCAATTTGCACTTCGACATATCTAAGATTAATAGATAAAAACAAAATTAAGTACACCAGTTAAGTTTTTATAATGAGTTGCTTTATAATACTTAACCCTTTATTCTTTCAATTTATGTTTTTATAAAATGTTTCGGAAAGATTCTGTGTCCCAGTGGCATTTTTATATGGTTTTATGTATAACTGCAAAGGTGTTAGTTGAATAGACATCCCTCCTATGTTTCCCAGTGAGCTATAGAAATTGTATACCAACTAATGTCTAATAGACAGGTGATTCAAGATTACAACACACCCTGTGGGAGTCAAATTCTGACCTATCAAGCATCACATGAGGATATTTAAATCCGTCTAACACTATGATGAGCATCTTTATAAAGGCCTACCCGGCTGAAACGCGTAGATTTGCTCATACAACTTTCTTTCCTAAGTGGGGAACTCGGTTTTAGTAGGTGAGGTGCATTAAAGCCGTCTTAACATTCAAGCGGTGTATACATATGCGTAATCCCTCACCCAGGATCTATTTACCGAATCCCCAATATACCTAATCAACATCATATTTTTTCCAACGGAACCCCTATCCTGTTAATCCACACACCGGAACAGGTAACAGGTAATAGGACCTGGAGGTACAGCCCAGAAGTTTGTGTCACGGCTGCCAGCAAATACCTCGGCCCCAGGATTTACCTGCAACTTAGCCACGGCAATACACAGGCTATCCAGACATATTGGGACTTTATATTGCTGTTTAATAGCAACAACGCTTGCCACCTACAAAGGATTGGACAGTACCGCCGGAGCGGTTTTTTCCTTATATCACCCACGGCCGCAAACAGTTCTGCTTCAAACTATTTAAGGACGGTAACCAGAAACACCAGTACGGTAAACAATTATCAATAGAACTGGGAACTACTGATTGCCATTATAATATCCTACATACGGGACTGACTTATATTAGGAGTCACAGATCCTTTTTTATGAATTCTGTTAGATACTGTGGTCACAAATTGTATCCAACAACTTACTACAGGGAGTGCAGAATTATTAGGCAAGTTGTATTTTTGAGGATTAATTTTATTATTGAACAACAACCATGTTCTCAATGAACTCAAAAAACTCATTAATATCAAAGCTGAATATTTTTGGAAGTAGTTTTTAGTTTGTTTTTAGTTTTAGCTATTTTAGGGGGATATCTGTGTGTGCAGGTGACTATTGCTGTGCATAATTATTAGGCAACTTAACAAAAAACAAATATATACCCATTTCAATTATTTATTTTTACCAGTGAAACCAATATAACATCTCAACATTCACAAATATACATTTCTGACATTCAAAAACAAAACAAAAACAAATCAGTGACCAATATAGCTACCTTTCTTTGCAAGGACACTCAAAAGCCTGCCATCCATGGATTCTGTCAGTGTTTTGATCTGTTCACCATCAACATTGCGTGCAGCAGCAACCACAGCCTCCCAGACACTGTTCAGAGAGGTGTACTGTTTTCCCTCCTTGTAAATCTCACATTTGATGATGGACCATATGTTCTCAATGGGGTTCAGATCAGGTGAACAAGCAGGCCATGTCATTAGATTTTCTTCTTTTATACCCTTTCTTGCCAGCCATGCTGTGGAGTACTTGGACGCGTGTGATGGAGCATTGTCCTGCATGAAAATCATGTTTTTCTTGAAGGATGCAGAATTCTTCCTGTACCACTGCTTGAAGAAGGTGTCTTCCAGAAACTGGCAGTAGGACTGGGAGTTGAGCTTGACTCCATCCTCAACCCGAAAAGGCCCCACAAGCTCATCTTTGATGATACCAGCCCAAACCAGTACTCCACCTCCACCTTGCTGGCGTCTGAGTCGGACTGGAGCTCTCTGCCCTTTACCAATCCAGCCACGGGCCCATCCATCTGGCCCATCAAGACTCACTCTCATTTCATCAGTCCATAAAACCTTAGAAAAATCAGTCTTGAGATATTTCTTGGCCCAGTCTTGACGTTTCAGCTTGTGTGTCTTGTTCAGTGGTGGTCGTCTTTCAGCCTTTCTTACATTGGCCATGTCTCTGAGTATTGCACACCTTGTGCTTTTGGGCACTCCAGTGATGTTGCAGCTCTGAAATATGGCCAAACTGGTGGCAAGTGGCATCTTGGCAGCTGCATGCTTGACTTTTCTCAGTTCATGGGCAGTTATTTTGCGCCTTGGTTTTTCCACACGCTTCTTGAGACCCTGTTGACTATTTTGAATGAAACACTTGATTGTTCGATGATCACGCTTCAGAAGCTTTGCAATTTTAAGAGTGCTGCATCCCTCTGCAAGATATCTCACCATTTTTGACCTTTCTGAGCCTGTCAAGTCCTTCTTTTGACCCATTTTGCCAAAGGAAAGGAAGTTGCCTAATAATTATGCACACCTGATATAGGGTGTTGATGTCATTAGACCACACCCCTTCTCATTACAGAGATGCACATCACCTAATATGCTTAATTGGTAGTAGGCTTTCGAGCCTATACAGCTTGGAGTAAGACAACATGCATAAAGAGGATGATGTGGTCAAAATACTCATTTGCCTAATAATTCTGCACTCCCTGTATATATTTCCTTTGTATCTTATATGTTTTTATTCTAGACTACATTTGTCTGTGTTATATATTCTTAATTTTTAATTTTCGCCATTGGTGCCGGCACCTTCAATACATTATTCCAGTTTATTTATATATTTTATTTATAAATTAAATCTGCATTGTTATTTCTTACTTGGTGTACATTTTTATATATATATAGCCTTATTTAGAGAGTTTTTTCTTCACTATTTAGGGGCTCACTTTTCATTGCACTACACCACACATATCATATTAATCTATATATATCTATCTATCTTATCTATCGATTTATCTTCTGTCCGGACTGTTTTGAGACAGCCACTTGTGTTTCTGACAAATTTGAAGTAGGAGGACAGAACAATCATCTTCTTCCATCTCCCGGTTCCAAAAATGAAGGCCATATAGACCTCATCCGATAGGGGGAGTAACAGGTTGCAGTAAAATGTTAAGAATAGTACTACTTAACACACCACGGGTCACAGACCACATGTCTTATTGTTATACTCTGTCAGGGAAATTATATATATTTCAAATCGATTTATTTATATATCAAATCGATCGAACTATCAAACGTATCGATCAAATGTAGATTGCATCTATTGATCGATGTAATTCGTATCTATAAAATGTATATTACATATTTTGGGTGATGTCATTCGTATCTATGAAATGTATATTGCATCTATTGATCGATGTAATTCGTATCTATCAAATGTATATTGCATCTATTGAGCTATGTACAGTGTATCGATCATATGTATATTGCATCGATTGAGCTATGTAATCTATGTATCTATCTATCAAATCTATCTATCTCGTGGTTCTGCAAGTGGACTGTTTGCGGTTGATTGCGGTGCGTTACACTTGGAGTTTGCTCTGTCACTGTGATGCGGCAGTAACCCTTACACTACCAGATAGATACGACATCATAACTGATGTTTTAAAGCACGTTATTGCAAACAATTTGGGAATGTTAGGTGATTTATGCCCTTTATGGGTTAAAACCAGACTCTGCATAAACTATGTAATTTTCCATGGGAGTTTGCCAGGGATCCCCCTCCGGCATGCCACAGTCCAGGTGTTAGTCCCCTTGAAACAACTTTTCCATCACTATTGTGGCCAGAAAGAGTCCTTGTAGGTTTTAAAGTTTGCCTGCCTATTGAATTTTTATGTTCGTGACATCACTAGTCGCGGGGTGCTATAGTAACTAATGGGAATTGCAAAACAGAAATCTTATGTTCGATGCTGCTAGAGTGAAGCATATCACCTATGGAAAGCATTATTAAATATGTATAACCATTTATAAATATCATTCCCTTCCTTTAATTCCAATATTGTATTAAGAAAAGCACATTTAAGCAAAGGATAGCAAGAGAGTGAAAACAGTGCACAACAATGAAAAAGCTTTAAAAAAGAAAAACACATTCAAAGGATAGCAAGAGAATGAAAACAATGCACAAAAATGAAAAAGCTTTAAAAAAGAAAAACACATTTAAACAAAGGATAGCAAGAGAATGAAAACAATGCACAGCAATGAAAAAGCTTTAAAAAAAGAAAAGCACATTCAAACAAAGGATAGGAAGAGAATGAAAACAATGCACAACAATTATGCTATCAAGTAATTGTGCACAATACAAATTAGGCTATCAATTAATTATGTACAACACCTGCATATTTACATACGCCTAGATTATGAGTTTTGTCGGTAAGGCTGTGTGTTGCTAACGAGCAGTTTTTCCTTACCGCTCACCTACAGTAACGCTGGTATTACGGGTCTTTAGAAACCCGGCGTTAGCCGCAAAAACGTGAGCGTAGAGCAAAATTTAGCTCCACATCTCACCTCAATACCAGTGCTGCTTACGTTAGCGGTAAGCAGGTAAAACATGCTCGTGCACGATTTCCATATAGAGATCAATGGGGGAGAGCCGGCTCAAAAAAAAACCTAACACCTGCAAAAAAAGCAGCGTAAAGCTCCTAACACAGCCCAATAGATTCCTATGGGGAAATAATTTTTATGTCTACACCTAACACCCTAACATGAACCCTGAGTCTAAACACCCCTAATATTACACTTATTAACCCCTAATCTGCCGCCCCCGACATCACCGACACCTGCATTATATTATTAACACAGAGTCATAAAGAAATGCACCAACTCAAGTGTAGAATCTGCTGAAGGTAAATGATGTTTATTGTACAATCCAACAGTGGTATAGTAACAAGGTCACAGTTGAAAACGCCTGACGCGTTTCACGCATGCGTAGATGCGCTTCTTCGGAGGCTGATTAGAATCTAATTGTGACAGCTTTTAACAGGTTATCTAAATACAAAGTTGCCTGTAAAATAAATATAAATCCTAAAATAGCTTCAATGTAACTATTAGTTATATTGTAGCTATATTAATAGCTAGTAGGGGGCTTAGATTATGTGTAATTAGTTTAAAATTATTGTAATATTTTATTGGTAATTTAGTGTTTGTTTGTTTTTTGGTACTTTTCTGATGCATGGAAGACCTCTTCTTGCCCCGCTTGGATGAAGACTTCTGCCGGTCTAGATGTCCTCTTCTGCCCCAGATGAAGACTTCGGCCCAGCTGGGTGAACACGACTCAAGGTAGGGAGATCTTCAGGGGGGTAGTGTTAGGTTTATTTAAGGGGGGTTTGGGTTAGAGTAGGGGTATGTGGGTGGTGGGTTGTAATGTTGGGGGGGTATTGTGTTTTTTTTTACAGGCAAAAGAGCTGTTTTCTTTGGGGCATGCCCCGCAAAAGGCCCTTTTAAGGGCTGGTAAGGTAATAGAGCTGTAACTTTTGTAATTTAGTATAAGGTAGGGCATTTTTTTATTTTGGGGGGCTTTGTTATTTTATTAGGGGGCTTAGATTAGGTGTAATTAGTTTAAAATTCTTGTAATATTTTTTTATTTTTTGTATTTTAGTGTTTGTTTGTTTTTGTAATATAGTGAGGGTTTTTTTTGTACTTTAGTTTAGTTTATTTAATTGTAGATAATTGTAGGTACTTGTAGTTAATTTATTTAATGATAGTGTAGTGTTAGGTTTAATTGTAACTTAGGTTAGGATTTATTTTACAGGTAATTTTGTAATTATTTTAACTAGGTAGCTATTAAATAGTCAATAACTATTTAAAAGCTATTGTACCTAGTTAAAATAAATACAAAGTTACCTGTAAAATAAATATAAATCCTAAAATAGCTACAATGTAACTATTAGTTATATTGCAGCTATATTAGGGTTTATTTTACAGGTAAGTATTCAGTTTTAAATAGGATTAATTTATTTAATTTATTTAATGATAGTGTAGTTAGGTGTAATTGTAACTTAGGTTAGGATTTATTTTACAGGTAAATTTGTATTTATTTTAGCTAGGTAGTTATTAAATAGTTATTAACTATTTAATAACTATTGTACCTAGTTAAAATAAATACAAAGTTGCCTGTAAAATAAAAATAAACCCTAAGATAGCTACAATGTAACTATTAGTTATATTGTAGCTAGTTTAGGGTTTATTTTACAGGTAAGTATTTAGTTTTAAATAGGATTAATTTATTTAATTATAGTAAATTTATTTAGTTTTATTTAAATTATATTTAAGTTAGAGGGTGTTAGGGTTAGGGTTAGACTTAGGTTTAGGGGTTAATAACCTTATTATAGTAGCGGCGACATTGGGGGCGGGAGATTAGGGGTTAATAATTGTAGGTAGGTGGCGGCGATGTTAGGGAGGGCAGATTAGGGGTTAATAAAATGTATTATAGTGTTTGCGAGGCAGGAGTGCTGTGGTTTAGGGGTTAATACATTTATTATAGTGGCGGCTATGATTGGGGGGCGGATTAAGGGTTAATTGCGGCGACGTTGGGGGGGGCAGATTAGGGGTTAATAACTATAATGTAGGGGTCGGCGATGTTAGGGACAGCAGATTAGGGGTTAATAGCTATAATGTAGGTGGCGGCGGTGTCCGGTCGGCAGATTAGGGGTTAATACTTGTAGTTAGGATTGCAGCGATGTTAGGGACAGCAGATTAGGGGTTAATAACTATAATGTAGGGGTCGGCGATGTTAGGGACAGCAGATTAGGGGTTAATAGCTATAATTTAGGTGGCGGCAGTGTCCGATTGGCAGATTAGGGGTTAATACTTGTAGTTAGATTGCTGCAACATTGGGGGGGGCAGATTAGGGGTTAATAACTATAATGTAGGGGTAGGCAATGTTAGGGACAGCAGATTAGGGGTTAATAGCTATAATTTAGGTGGCGGTGATGTCCGGTCGGCAGATTAGGGGTTAATACTTGTAGTTAGATTGCGGCGACATTGGGGGGGGGCAGATTAGGGTTAATTAAATTTATTATAGTGGTTGCGAGGCGTGAGTGCGGCGGTTTAGGGGTTAATACATTTATTATAGTGGCGGCGATATCCGGTCGGCAGATTAGGGGTTAATAAGATAATGCACGTGTCAGCAATAGCGGGGGTGGCAGATTAGGGGTTAATAAGTGTTAGATTAGGGGTGTTTAGAGACTCGGGGTACATGTTAGGGTGTTAGGTGCAGACTTAGTGTTTCCCCATAGGAAACAATGGGGCTGCGGTGTTAGTTTTTTTTTCAGCCGAAACTCTCCATTTTTTCTTATGGGGAAATGCTGAATTTTACCGAGCTAATTCGGATTTATTCAGAGATACGGCAGCTATTTCGGATTCATTCGGTAGATTCGGAAGTATTTTAATTCGGAAATTCGAATCGATCCAAATCTTCGAATTTCCCGAATTTTCCGAATTTCCGAATAAATCCGAAACGAACCGCACATGTCTAGTATACTCCTTGTTCGTGGCATAGGACACACATTTATCTGTGACTTCTACAAAGTCACATGCCTTGCACCTCCTTTTTCCACATCTGTATGTTCCCTTGTGTCTTAGCCATGAACTACCTGAGCTTGCATTGGCTGAAGGTAATTGGGTAGGTGAAAAAATATTACCTAAGGTTCTTGCACCGCTATATGAAAACCTGCAACCTTCTTTAATAAGAGATTTAAATTTCTGGTCTGCTAAAAGAATAGGAAGATGCTTTCTTATTACCTTACAGACTATAGTATACTGGTTGCTAAAGTCTGTCACAAATGTAATCTTATTATTTTTCTCTGAACAGTCCTGTTTGGGTTTATCTCTCAATAAGTTCCTGCGATCACAATGGTCAACTTGGGATCTAGCTCTCTTGATGATTTTATTTGAATATCCCCTTTCTCTCAGTTTTTGTGTTAACAAGACACTTTCTTTTTTGAAGATATCATATTTAGTGCAATTACGTTTAATCCTTATAAATTGTCCCTTTGCAATTGCAAAAGGGACATGAACTGGATGGTTGCTCTGAGCATGTAGTAGCATGTTTTTAGAAATAGGTTTCCTGTATAGCTCACTCTCAACAGCTTTGTTGTTTTTCCCTATCAGGGTGAAATCTAAATAGTTTATCCTCTCATTATCAAATTCCATAGTGAATTTTAAATGGTTGTCATTAAGATACTCCACAAATAACAAGGCCTCCTCCTTACTGCCTGTCCAGACAAAAAGCAGGTCATCTATAAATCTCCGATAGACCTTAACAGATGACCTGAAAGGATTTCCACCTCCAAAGATGTGTACAGCTTCCCACCAACCTAAAAATAGGTTGGCGTATGATGGGGCAAATTTTGCACCCATCGCTGTGCCACATCTCTGGAGGTAGAAATGACCTTCAAAGGAGAAGAAATTATGCTCAAGCAAATATCTAACCACCATCAGATAATACTTTCGCTGTCCATCTGTCAAATCAGTATATTGCAAAAAACTGTCCAAGGCTTTTAGTCCAAGTTCATGTGGAATGGTCGAATACAGTGACACCACATCCACTGTGAGCCAACTGTAATTAGACTTCCATTCAATTTCATCCAAAATATTTATAAGGTGTTTGGTGTCTCTTAAATAACTAGTCAGTTGGCTCACCAGTGGCTGTATCACTGAATCCGCCCACTCTGACAGAGGCTCAAGCAAGGAGCCAATCCCTGACACTATGGCCCTCCCTTTGATGTTGTCCAATGATTTGTGAATTTTAGGTAGATGGTGGAAGAGGGGGGTCTTAGGGTATTTAACTGTTACATACTCTGCAGTTTTAAGGTCCAAATAACCTCTTTCAACCCCCTCATCCACCAAAGACCTAATCTGTAGCTGGTAACTCTTAATTGGATCACTGGGAAGAATTGAGTATGTCCTGCCATCCTCCAATTGGTTAAGGGCTTCTTGGACGTATTCACTTCTATTGAGGATCACTGTGCTACCTCCTTTGTCTGATTTTTTATAGACTATATTGGTCTTATTTTTAAGCACTTTTGCTATGTTGTTTATATTATTTGCACGTCTCTTTTTACTCAAAGTTACCTCTTTATTTAATTCGGTTAACTCTCTCTCAATTGTTTTGTGAAAGAGTTCAAGGACCATACCTCTGCTTTGAATTGGGTAAAAAGTGGACTTGGACACAAATTTTTGACCTATCTGGTTGTCAAAGGCAAGACCTTCTGTCAAACTGTCAGAGTTTAGTTCAAGGTCATTTTCATCCAAAAGATCTACCATATCTCTCACAGTGCACTGATCTTCAAAACCAAAACCTGGTTCATCTCTGGTCAGACTAAAAGTTTTATTGGAACCATCAGTGCTCTCTGAGGGAGGATGCAATAATTCTGGAGTCTTCTCATTAGTCATATCAATAGAAAAATAAGTCAATGAGAGTATCAAAAAGATTAAAATTATTCTCAGGGGCAAAACCTAATCCAAGGTTTAATGTCTCATATTCTTATGAAGTTAATACTTCATCAGAAATATTTCTGACATTCCCTACAATGAGGACCCTTCTCCCCAGGAGTTCGGCCTGGTTGGGTGAAGACAAGGTAGGGAGATCTTCAGGGGGGTAGTGTTAGTTTTTTTAAGGGGGGTTTGGGTGGATATAGAATAGGGGTATGTGGGTGGTGGGTTGTAATGCTGGGGGGGGGGGGTGTTGTGTTCTTTTTTTTACAGGCAAAAGAGCTGTTAACTTGGGGTAAATACCCCACAAAAAAGCCCTTTTAAGGGCTGGTAAGGTAAAAGAGATTTGAACGTGTTTAATTTAGAATAGGGTATGGCATTTTTTTATTTTGGGGGTTTATTATTTTATTAGGGGGCTTAGAATAGGTGTAATTAGCTTAAAAATCTTGTAATTTTTTTTATTTTTTGTAATTTAGTGTTTGTTTTTTGTAATTTAGTTTAGTTTATTTAATTGTATTTTTAGATAGATATTTGTAGTTTATTTAATTTATTGATAGTGTAGGTGTATTTGTAACTTAGGTTAGGATTTATTTTACAGGTAATTGGGTAATTATTTTAACTAGGTAGCTATTAAATAGTTATTAACTATTTAATAGCTATTATATCTAGTTAAAATAATTAACAATTTACCTGTAAAATAAATATAAACCATAACATAGCTACAATGTAACTATTAATTATATTGTAGCTATCTTAGGGTTTATTTTATAGGTAAGTATTTAGATTTAAATAGGAATATTTTAGTTTATAATATGAATTAGATTTATTTAATAAGAATTTAGTTAGGGGTGTTAGGGTTAGATAGAGTTAATATAGTTAATATAAATACTATAGTAACTATATTAACTATATTAACCCTAATATAATTAGGGTTAATATAGTTAATATATATAATGTAATAACTATATTAACTATAATATACTTAGGGTTAATATAGATAATATAGCTGGCGGCGGGGTAGGTAGATTAAATTAGGGGTTAATAATTTTAATATAGATGGCGGCGGTGTAAGGGGCTTACATTAGGGGTTAATACTATTTATATATGTGGCGGCGGTGTAGGGAGGGCAGGTTATAGGGCAAAAGAGCTGTTTACTTTGGGGCAAAGCCCCGCAAAAGGCCCTTTTAAGGGCTGGTAATAGAGCTTATTAATTTAGGGATATTAGATTAGGGGTTAATAATATTAACATAGCTGGCGGCGGTATAGGGGGATTAGATTAGGGGTTAATAACTTTATTAGGGATTGCGGCGGGGGATCGCGGTTGACAGGTAGATAGACATTGTGCATGCGTTAGGTGTTAGGTTTTATTTAGCAAATCGTGGTTGACAGCTAGATAGACATTGCGCATGCGTTAGGTGTTAGGTTTATTTAGCAGGTAGTTTAGGGAGTTACGGGGCTCCAATAGTCAGCGTAAGGCTTCTTACGGCTGCTTTTTGTGGCGAGGTGAAAATGGAGTAAGATTTCTCCATTTTCGCCACGTAAGTCCTTACGCTGTATATTGGATACCAAACTGTGCTGGTTTGGTATACCTGTCTATGGCCCAGAAATATACACGCGTAACTTCTAAGTTATGCCGTATATAGGATACCAAACCAGCGCAAATATTGGCGTCGCCAGCTTTTGCGGGCAACAATTTTTATCGGATCGGGCCCTTGATCTTTTTTGTAATCCTCAGACTCCCGAATATATTTACTGTGCTTTATTTTTAATATCTCTGATTTAACCTCTTCAGCTGTTGCCTTTAGTATTACATCCATTTCAACATATGGGATCATCTGTAAACGTATCAAGACTCAAGTATCTGTTCCCTAGTGAGCATTAAATCTTTCATTTAATATTTTATTGTCAAGAGTAAAAGTCTAATAGAACATTCTTGTAAGACATCATTCCATTCCTTAACAAAGTCCTGATCTGCCACCTCAAAGGTCGGGTATTTATTCAACCTTAACCCTCGCGGGATCATATTTAGATCCTTATAGCGTTCTAGTGTCCATTTGTCTAATTTTAGCCTTGTTTCTTTAAGTTGTAATTTTTCCATTTCTAAAAACAGATCCCCAAGTGCTGAATTAGTTTTACTACTAGAGAACACATCCTCAAACTCTTGACTTTGTTGGACTCTGTCAAATGATTTGTCTAAGGAGTAAAATTTATTTACATTTTCTACTTCCATTTCTGTAAGCATACGTGGTATACTAAGTAAGCCCTTAAGATATTCGCTTTTAACTAGTCGTTATTATAATAGGAAAATGACTCTCTTCTAGATCAATAGTATGTGACTGTAATGTTGAAATAATTCATATCCCACTCTAATATGTCTTCTTATAATTATAAAGAATTCAATGAGATATATTATGTTATAATCAAAACATTAGTCTCTGTCACATCCATTATTCTCTTTTTAGCCTTTCTCTAGTGAAAACTCTGTGCATGCTACCTAGTAAAAATAAATTCAAATTTACCTGTAAAATAAATCCTAACCCAAGTTACAATTTAACCTAACGCTACACTATAATTAAATTAATTACCTAAACTAACTACAATTAAATACAATTGAAAAAAACTATCTAAAGTACGAAAAAAAAAACCAATATTTTACAGAAAATAATAAAATAATTACAAGTTTTTTAAACTAATTACTCCTAATCTAATCCCTCTAATAAAATAAAAAAGTCCCCCAAAATAATAAAAAGCCCTACCCTATACTAAATTACAAATAGCCCTTAAAAGGGCCTTTTGCAGGGCATTGCCCCAAAGTAATCAGCTCTTTTACCTGTAAAAAAAATACAATACCCCCCACATTAAAACCCACCACCCACACACCCAACCCTACTCTAAAACCCACCCAATCCCCCCTTAATAAAACCTAACACTAACCCCTTGAAGACCACCCTACCTTGAGAAGTCTTCACCCAGCCGGGCCGAAGTCCTCAACAAAGCCGGGAGAAGTGGTCCTCCAGACAGGCAGAAGTCTTCATCCAAGCTGGCCAGAAGAAGTCCTCCAGACGGGCAGAAGTCTTTATCCAGATGGCATCTTCTATCTTCATCCATCCGGCGCGGAGCGGCTCCATCTTCAAGACATCCAACGCGGAGCATCCTCTTCTGGCGAAGGTAAAAGCTGATTTTGTTGGGGCAATGCCCCGCAAAAGGCCCTTTTAATGGCTATTGGTAGTTTAGTTTAGGCTAGGGTTTTTTTTTTATTTTGGGTGGGCTTTTTTATTTTGATAGGGCTATTAGATTAGGTGTAATTAGTTTAAATATCTGATAATTTGTCTTTTATTTTGTGTAATTTAGTGTTTTTTTTGTAATTTAAGTAATTGTATTTAATTAAGTTAATTGTGTTTAATGTAGGTAATTTATTTAATTGTTGTGTAATGTTAGGTGTTAGTGTAACTCAGGTTAGGTTTTATTTTACAGGTATATGTGTATTTATTTTAGCTAGGTAGTTAGTAAATAGTTAATAACTATTTAGTAACTATTCTACTTAGTTAAAATAAATACAAACTTGCCTGTAAAATAAAAATAAACCCTAAGCTAGCTACAATGTAACTATTAGTTATATTGTAGTTAGCTTAGGGTTTATTTTATAGGTAAGTGTTTCATTTTAAATAGGAATTATTTAGGTAATGATAGTATGTTTTATTTAGATTTATTTCATTTATATTTAAGATAGGCGATGTTAGGGACAGGAGATTAGGGGTTAATAATATTTAACTAGTGTTTACGATGCAGGAGTGCGGTGTTTTAGGGGTTAATATGTTTATTATAGTGGCGGCGATGTCTGGAGCGGCAGATTAGGGGTTAATAATTTTATGTTAGTGTTTGCGATGCGGGAGGGCCTCGGTTTAGGGGTAAATAGGTAGTTTATGGGTGTTAGTGTACTTTTTAACACTATAGTTATGAGTTTTATGCTACAGCTTTGTAGCGTAAAACTCATAACTACTGACTTGCGGGATAGGCTGTACCTCTCTCTTTTTGGCCTCCCAAAAAAAAATTGTAATATCAGCGCTATGGAAGTCCCATTAAAAAAAGACTTTACGAAAATTGTGTAAGTTAATTTGCGGTACGGCCAAAAAAAGTGTGCAGGACAGCTGTACCTACGAGACCCGTAATAGCAGCGGTAGTGAAAAAGCAGCGTTATAACCCATAATGCTGCTTTTTTACTCATAACGCAAAACTCGTAATCTAGCTGTTAGTATTTTGTATAGGGACATTAAAGTAATTTTTATATATGCACATATATTTGCAATAAAACAGTAATTTGCAAAATAACATAAAAAATGATATATTATATACACATATTTAATACTATAATGTTATTACTATTTTTTTTGTATCCTTATTCCTTTTTTTTTTTTTAAAGATTTTTATTGAGGTTATTTAAATATATAACAACAAACAAAAGTTCAGTTGCATATATACATTGGGTACAGTAATATTTGTTTAGCTTTTACATTCAGGTAGAAAGTATTGAATTACCATGTACATAACAGCGTATAATTAGAAGGGCAATATAGTACTATTGTACAAAACATTGAACATAAATATTGGAACCTCATTTTCTATTTTTTGTAGGAAATGAATGCACCTCCAAAACTTCAGCAGACCACTCAGGGGCCTATGTAATTTAAATGGATAAGAGGAGGCGCTCTAATGTTACATAGGGTGACTCATGGACCTTGAATTTTAGTGCCTCAACACTCACGAAATAGACAGAGTCAAAATAGCCAGTACTCTAAAAATAAAAGAGACTATAACCATTGTGCTAATGAAAATAGATATGAAGTGTTGAGTGATTATAATGTCCCTCCTACCCCCAACTATTCAACATGGAATAGATTAGGAGCTAAACCCAAGTCCCCTGTACATACATATTTTTTAGACAGGGGTCAAACAAACCATTACATGGACAGAAAACTCTCTTGGGGTGGAGAAAAGACAATACATTGGGACATAAGAGAAAGAGCCCAAAAAAGAGCTTTAGAACACGACGAGGGGGAAGAGCAGGACTTAGAAGTAAGAGGAGGGAACAAAAGAAGGCTGAATTAGAATGTATGAGAAAGGATACTGTGAATCTTTCGGATGTAGTCCTGACTGATGATGATGTCAGGTTGTTGGGAAAAGGCCTTAATTTTGCCCCGAAATCGAAGCCCAACAAATTTGAAGTCTATATGGACATTCAAAAATACATCCGAAAGATGACACTTAAGAGATATTTCTTCAAAGATTCTAGAAACTGTGAACAAGTAATCAGTAATAGAAATTATTTGGAGGGTGGTGATATTGATACACTTAGGACTTTAAAAAACCTTGAAATGAATACTGGAGATACTTCGGAAAATTCTCGTTTAGATCCTAGTAATCCCAATATTAATATTAGTATCGATGATGATTTACTTGACTTATCTCTATATGAAGAGGACCCGCAAATCAGACATACAAATCTAAAGGGTAAATCAAGTTTTTATCCTTTTCAGATGCAAGGTGAACAGCTTTCTCTGTTTAACAAATTAGTGTGTAGGGACCTTGAAGTAGAATTGACTAAATGTAAACTAAACAAATACAATGACAACCTTACCTCTAAAGAGGGAGCTGCTTTGAACACACTAAAGAAAAATAATAATATAGTTTTCAGAGCAGCCAATAAGGGCGGTGGCCTGGTGATACAGAACCGCGATGCTTATATAGGTGAAGCTTATAACATACTTAGTGATCATCTCACCTATAAGTGTCTAATTTTTAACCCTACTTTTGATTTTTCCAAACAGCTGGACTCTTTATTAAGGAAAGCTAAAGAAGAAAATGTCATAAATCAGGATGAATTAAATTTCATCAAGCCCTCCGACCCATCTATGCCCACCTTTTATCATCTTCCCAAGATCCATAAAGATCTTGTAAACCCACCGGGACGTCCCACAATTTCTGGCATTGGTTCCTTGTGCCACAATTTGTCCAAATATGTGGATTATTTTTTGCAACCCCTGGTAATTAAAACCAGGGCTTATCTCAAGGATACCGCAGAAACAATTAAAATTTTTGAGGGACGGTCTTGGGAAGATGATCTGAGGTGGGCAACATTTGATGTGTCTTCATTATACACGGTCATTCCCCATAAGAAGGGTGTAGAGGCTATTAGAGAAGCATTCACTGGATTTGATATTCCTGAAACTCACCTTTCATTTATATTGGATTGTATTATGTTTATTTTATCACATAATTATTTCAAATTTTTAGGAAAATTTTATTTACAATTAAAAGGGACGGCGATGGGGATTATGTTTACCCCATCGTATGCAAATCTTTTTATGGATAATTTTGAGAAAAGGTTTATTTGGAATAACAACCCTTTTAGTAAAAATATGCTGGAATACTTCAGGTATATAGATGATGTAATAATTCTTTGGAAAGGTTCCGATGAGTTATTAACTGACTTTACTGAATACATCAATAATAATAACTATAATCTGAAGTTTACTGGCAATAGTTCCAAAAAAAGTATTGAATTTTTGGATATTATTTTGTTTACAGACAAATTAAGTAACAAGGTATCTGTCCGTAATTTTAGAAAAACAGTGGACAAAAACAGCTTTGTTCATGCAAATAGTGCACATTTTAATAGCTGGAAAAGTAATATACCAGTCAGTCAGTATATTCGTGTTAAACGCAATTGCACTAATTTTGAGGACTATGAAGAAGAAGTTAGAATATTGGACGATAAATTTATCCAAAAGGTTTATGATTTAGACATTTTAAAAAAAAGCTAAAAATAAAGCAGAACTTTGTGATAGAAATAAACTGTTAGCTAGAGATAAAAGACCTCATCATACTAATGGAAATAACAGTCTTGATTTTAAAGATAATAATAAAGTTCATTTTATAACCAGTTTTAATGAAGGGGCACCAATAATAAAAAAGGTTCTAAATAAGCATTGGGGAATTTTAAAATCAGACCCCATCCTAGGTAGTTCAATAGGAGATAGACCTATTATAACTTTTTAAAAAAACAAAAATCTTAGGATCCCAGTAAGTTAAGGGAAAACAGTGAAGTTTCATCTATTTCTGGAGGCAGCCTAGTAAATTGGGTATCAGCCCCTAAAGGTAGATTTAAATGTAACAAACCACTGTGTGCAATGTGCCCTTTTGTTAAAAGAGGGGATCTCTTTTTTAACTACAATGGGACTGAGAGTTTCAACATGAAACATAGATGTAACTGCCAAACAACCTATACAGTATATTTGCTTTCCTGTAAGTGTGACCATATTTACATTGGTCGCACAAAAAGAAAAACATCTAAGAGATTCAGCGAAAACTTATATAATATTAAAATACATTTCGATAAACATAGTGTACCTGTACATTTTACCAATGTACATGGTAGTGATACTAGGGGCTTAAATATACAAATAATAGATTGGGTCCCACCGGGTGCCACCAATAGGATACTTCATTTAAGGAGAAAAGAAACTGAGTGGATATATAGACTTAAAAGCCTTACACCCCTCGGTTTAAATATCAATCTGGATGTTCAAGCGTTTCTTTAATAAGATTGGTTTTTAGGTGGAAAACAGTTATTATGTATCTATTTAGTGTTAGTTCCTTAATTCATTATTTAACTTTTATGAATTATTTAAATATATGGAGTATTTAAAGATATGGAGTATTTACATATATGGAGTATTGAGTATTATTAATTCATTCTGTTTTATGAATTGTTTCTTGTTCTTGTATTTTTAGTCTTATTGTAGATGTTTTATTGTGTGCATATATGTATATAATATGACCGCTTTATTTGTAAACATGTATGTATATATTAATATTTATTATTTTTTATACATATATGTGTTTTATAGATTTTATGTATTTATGAATTGGTTATCAATTGTTTAGGATTTTTAATGTGTATTTAGAAATATCCATGCTTTTAATCATTTTATCTTGTGTCAGCTCAGTCTGTTAAACTCAACTTCTATTTGCGTGTGATGTCTCCGTGGACCAATCGGAACCATGCTATTAGGTTTATAAGGACTGACAATTCTACAGCCTATTACTCTTGAAAAAGCCGGGGTGTCGCCGGCGAAATGCGTTGAGGTATTGTGGCTGTTCAGAGCATCCGTAGACATAGACGCAAGGTGGTTTGAGGACGTATCCTATTGGTGGAAAGATCACTCTCTTTGCCGGGTATTGTTTGAATATCTTCAATCGGACGCCTTGGATCTCCCGCTGCCTTCAGTCTTGGTGAAGCTGTATTTGATATTGTACACTGCTGTTTTTTAATTTATCTCTAGTAAGTACATTACTAGCGTGTGTTGTTACGAATAAAGTACTCCTACCTTGAATCGGATGTGCGCTCTCTTTTTTTTTTTATAATAGGGGTGCAACTTAAAAAGGAGAAATATTCTATGCACGTATATGACTAACAGGGCTGACCTCAGCAATGTTTGTTTAGAATATAGGGATTGCTATTCTTTCCCGGTTGTATCTAATGGGGTTAGCTTTATGAGCTAATCAGCGTTTACTTGGCATGTGTAAATAAAGATTTGATCCTCCCTACATCTGTTGGGGAACACAAGCTCTAGCTAGGTGTATAGGTATCTGTGAAACCCTGAAAATCAGGGTACTATTAGTGTTTAGACATGGTACAAATATTGAAGTAATTCCTGGTTATAACCTAGTCAGAGAATATTCACAAGGCAAAATTATGTAACACCTCTATATATATCTCAGCGAGGGCCATCACATAACATATCAAATCTTTAGTGTAACAAATAGAGATATATCAGTTTAGGAGTATAAATTGAGAGCTTGGCTAAGTCTGACCAAGTAGAAAGTACTATTCAGTCTTCTATTATTTTTACAATTACAATGCTCATCATACTGCCCCACCTTGGCCGCTGGAAGCACGGCAGGAAGCCAAGCAAGTTGGGATATTTACTGTTAATAGAGAGAGCTGCATTCTAGTGAGTTAAGATAATGAGGCTGGCTCAAATATATACTGCAATAGTGAATATATATCTCTGAAGATGGCCTAAGGAAATGGATCATTCCAGACCTGTTTTTGGATGGCTCTGACTTAAAGTATATATTTTAAGAATAAGCATTATTGTGTGAATCATGAGCTGCAATTTGTATATATTAAACCACTGGGATTAACAGCATTTTTATGTAGGTAAAACTCATATTACAGAGGTAGATATAAATATTTACATTATGGATAAATAAGTCTGCATAGAGAAACTCTGGATTGGATAATCTCTATTTGATAAAGGGTAGGGTTAGATCCTTGAATAAAATTCTTTAATAAAACAGTATGGAGGACCAATATTGGGTGTAACTTTAACACCTAGTGTATAAGTAAGAACCTATCTCTAGGTTAGATATAGTAAGATGAGGATTATGTAAACCTACCTTTAGATAGCTTAGCATCTGTGCATATATTTTACATATATAACAGTATTAGTTGTAGCTCCAATAATTATTTAATATTTTTGTATTAAGCATAATAATATGAGGATATACAGGGAGTGCAGAATTATTAGGCAAGTTGTATTTTTGAGGATTAATTTTATTATTGAACAACAACCATGTTCTCAATGAACCCAAAAAACTCATTAATATCAAAGCTGAATAGTTTTCGAAGTAGTTTTTAGTTTGTTTTTAGTTATAGCTATTTTAGGGGGATATCTGTGTGTGCAGGTGACTATTACTGTGCATAATTATTAGGCAACTTAACAGAAAACAAATATATACCCATTTCAATTATTTATTTTTACCAGTGAAACCAATATAACATCTCAACATTCACAAATATACATTTCTGACATTTAAAACAAAACAAAAACAAATCAGTGACCAATATAGCCACCTTTCTTTGCAAGGACACTCAAAAGCCTGCCATCCATGGATTCTGTCAGTGTTTTGATCTGTTCACCATCAACATTGCGTGCAGCAGCAACCACAGCCTCCCAGACACTGTTCAGAGAGGTTTACTGTTTTCCCTCCTTGTAAATCTCACATTTGATGATGGACCACAGGTTCTCAATGGGGTTCAGATCAGGTGAACAAGGAGGCCATGTCATTAGATTTTCTTCTTTTATACCCTTTCTTGCCAGCCACGCTGTGGAGTACTTGGACGCGTGTGATGGAGCATTGTCCTGCATGAAAATCATGTTTTTCTTGAAGGATGCAGACTTCTTCCTGTACCACTGCTTGAAGAAGGTGTCTTCCAGAAACTGGCAGTAGGACTGGGAGTTGAGCTTGACTCCATCCTCAACCCGAAAAGGCCCCACAAGCTCATCTTTGATGATACCAGCCCAAACCAGTACTCCACCTCCACCTTGCTGGCGTCTGAGTCGAACTGGAGCTCACTGCCCTTTACCAATCCAGCCACGGGCCCATCCATCTGGCCCATCAAGACTCACTCTCATTTCATCAGTCCATAAAACCTTAGAAAAATTAGTCTTGAGATATTTCTTAGCCCAGTCTTGACGTTTCAGCTTGTGTGTCTTGTTCAGTGGTGGTCGTCTTTCAGCCTTTCTTACCTTGGCCATGTCTCTGAGTATTGCACACCTTGTGCTTTTTGGCACTCCAGTGATGTTGCAGCTCTGAAATATGGCCAAACTGGTGGCAAGTGGCATCTTGGCAGCTGCACGCTTGACTTTTCTCAGTTCATGGGCAGTTATTTTGCGCCTTGGTTTTTCCACACGCTTCTTGCGACCCTGTTGACTATTTTGAATGAAACGCTTGATTGTTTGATGATCAAGCTTCAGAAGCTTTGCAATTTTAAGAGTGCTGCATCCCTCTGCAAGATATCTCACTATTTTTTACTTTTCTGAGGAGCCTGTCAAGTCCTTCTTTTGACCCATTTTGCCAAAGGAAAGGAAGTTGCCTAATAATTATGCACACCTGATATAGGGTGTTGATGTCATTAGACCACACCCCTTCTCATTACAGAGATGCACATCACCTAATATGCTTAATTGGTAGTAGGCTTTCGAGCCTATACAGCTTGGAGTAAGACAACATGCATAAAGAGGATGATGTGGTCAAAATACTCACTTGCCTAATAATTCTGCACTCCCTGTAAAAGCATATTGTAGGGGCTGGTCAAGATAGGCACAGCTTGGTTATACACATATATACAGGTATACGTTATAGTAGGTAAATGGCGAAATTGATCTGTCAAAGAAAGAGCTTAGAAATCCATTTCAGATATTACCCCAATAACTGTTTGGATGTGTTAAGCGTCTTTTTTTTTATTTTTTATTTTTTTTTAAAGGCAACAAAAAACCTATTTCAACATTAAACAGGTACAGTCACGGCTTAGTTCTGCAAATATGTATTAGTAGATGGTAGAGTGAAGAAAGGGTAAAGTTAAGCCATATAAATGGTTATAAGGTTATAAGGTTAGCTCCCAATGAATGTCTATCAAACATCAGTCCTGTTTGAAGAAAACCCATACCTCACATCAAGTTCAAACGATCCCTAATCTGATGCTTTTTGATGAGGTGCCCATCTTAAATATCAGTGTTTTAACTCCAGAGTTACTGTTCTGCAAGGCATAGCTCTTAACACAGGAAACCCCAGGAACATGAAGGACCCTGGATCCAAGTGTGTGGGGAGGCCTCCCGATCTGCTACAGTACCAAGTAATAGCTCCAGGTACATATCTCTCTGATCTGTGGGAGCAATCCATATGCAGATAGCATTGAGGTACTTGGAGTTACTTGGTGTTACCTTGTTTCTGTATATCAGAGCTCAGGTTCTCTTGAGCGCTAGTCAGGCCCTCTGTCTTTCTCTTACGATAGTTGGATCCTGTCAAAGGGCACTGTGTCGCAGTTAAACTTTGGACCTAAGATTGTCGGGTGGCGCTAGGTTTCAGCTCCTTCTGCAGCTCCGAGCCATAGCAATCAGCGTTTAATGGAAGCTGCTCTGTGTTCCCCGTAGGAGAGGAGGTAGTTTAAAGATCTGTAGCTGTAAGAAGTAAAGATCTAAGATTCCTTTCAATCTGTCGGTAGAACTGCATGATCGCATCTTGCATTGCCACTCCCATGCTGACACAGCCTCCAAAGCCTCCATTTTGTGTTATGTTAGTCTCCCGTTCGCCGGATAATATTGCAGTAGTTTTGTATGTCACCCAATCGAAAAACAAACTTAGAGCAATGTAGACCTGCTACCCTCGGATCACCGAGGGGGTGGGGGGGTGTTGTTGATTTTTCTGCTTAGGCCGCTGCTTAAGATCCGCCAGCTGATCCAGATTGCAAAGTTTCTGGCAAGATAAAGTATAGTTTTCAGGTATCATCTGATTCAGTAGGCATTCCCCATTTGGCATAGTTTATTCGTTTGAGAAGATGATAAGTGTGAAACAAGATATCCAGCGGATATAGAGCCTCTTATTTTGTGGCTTATCGTGGCCGCTGCTTGGACACGCCCCTCCTTATTCCTTTTTAGTAGGCAACTATGTACATAATATTTTGCAGAATTATTAATTTTACCTTGAAATAATGTAGCAAACAGCAAATATAAAAGCCTATCTTTCCATGCCGTCCTTAGCTACAAACGGCAGCTGCTTGTGTGCATACTAGTGTATGTCACAGTGTAAGGGGTAGCCAGCAACTACAACATTTCAGTTCCTCCTCTAGAAATTTCCTCTGAGGTAACTTTATTTCTTGCTGACTTATTTGCCTGCCTATTTGCAGTAGCATTTGTCTATTATTAGACATGTTGTGAGGCAAAACATACATGTGGGCTTCATTAAAGGGACAGCATACACATTTTCATTAAATTTCATGTAATAGACTCTACTATAAAGAAGAATATGCACAAATATTGATTAAAAAAAACTATTATAAAACCTTTTAAAAATGTACTTAGAAGCTACCAATTTGGCACTGTTTAACAAGTTAGGCTGGGACACCCATTGAAATGGACTGAGAAATCAGGAAGAGCAGACACTCCCTGCCCTCCCCTGCACATGAGTCCCTTTATACAAACTGGAGAAAACTGGAGTCTGTGTAGACATCAGTATACATCTAAAACTTTGGGGCTTCATTAGGAGTCTGAAAATTAGCACAATTTTATATAAAAATAATTAAAACTATACACTGTAACTGTGCAGGGAGGTTTTACATGACGACTGCTCCATAATCATACGGCTAGGAAAACTGTGTAGACTAACCCTGCCTGTTAATAATGATTCATAATCTGAGTAACGCCTACATATACATTCTTCTTAATGTTATGACAAATCTCTTATGTGTTAGATATTCACTACAAGTGCTAACTTCAGTTTTGGGATATATAATATATGCTTTTTACTTAAAGATATATGCAGTTATAAGTTCTTTTTTTTTTTTTATCATGAGTTCTGGTTATTCATTTTAATTCCTGTCTGTGTGTTTGTTAAACACTTTCAGGCTCCCATATATTTACTCAGTTAGGCCTAGATTTAGAGTTTGGCGGTAGCCGTGAAAACCAGCGTTAGAGGCTCCTAACGCTGGTTTTAGGCTACCTCCGGTATTTGGAGTCACTCAAAAAAGGGTCTAACACTCACTTTTCAGCCACGACTTTTCCATACCGCAGATCCCCTTACGTCAATTGCGTATCCTATCTTTTCAATGGGATTTTTCTAACTCCGGTATTTAGAGTCGTGTCTGAAGTGAGCGTTAGAATTCTAACGACAAAACTCCAGCCGCAGAAAAAAGTCAGTAGTTAAGAGCTTTCTGGGCTAACGCCGGTTCATAAAGCTCTTAACTACTGTACTCTAAAGTACACTAACACCCATAAACTACGTATTGTAAGATAAACTGTATCTTTTAGAATTGTAGTGTGTTGCTAGTTGCAAACGCCAAGAGATACAAATTATAACCTGGCAATATGCTTCAAGCGTTTTGCTATGAGTGAACTCACAGGAAATGCTGCTAGACAAATATGATTCTATTCAGACAAACATGTGTGCAAGTCTGATAAATTCACAGAGGCAAATATGGATAGCTAGATCAAAATTAGAGTTCTTTAGCATAAGATTAATTGTTAATATAAAGACTGAGTAAGTACAGTTGATAATATGAACTAGAAACAACTTGAGAGAATCTGATTAGCAGAGTTATACTTGCGGTAGCCTGTGCTTGGCTTTCCCTTGCAGCATGGAACGCTGTAATGGCGGAGTGAGACTGGAGTTCTTCCTGAGAGCTGAGTGGCTAGTTGCAGTACTGGTCAGGCTGAGAGATTGTTCTGTAGCTTCCGGAAGGAAGGTGAGTTGAAGTCCTAGCGAAGCAGGTGAATGAATCCGCTGCAGCTGGAAATGTGAGAAAATCCTCTGTAATACTGTGGTGGAGCTGCACTTTAGGAGAGAGACTGAAAGGCAATCCATGAAATGGATTCAGATGGCTGTGCAGATTAAGTGTCTTTAGTAGAAAGCAGCAATTAGTTAGAAAGTTCCTTTTTGAGGGTTAAATTCAAATAAGCAAAAGTTCAATATCACTCAGTTTGAGATGATAGCAGGAGTGACTTGATTTCTGTGAAGTATTCCAATCAGAACAAACAAAATAATCAAGCAAAGTAGATCTCAGGAAGTGAGGTTTTATAGGCAGGTGAAAAGGTGGAAGTGGAATGTCTTAAAGGGACATTACAGATCCCCCCCCTCAAAGCATCCGCTCCGAGGATGCAGGCTTAGCAGGATAACGCCTATGGAAAGCATCCAAGAGACAGGTAGCATGAACATGAGGTACTCCAAATGACCACGGTACATACGGGAGTCGAGTATAGAATCCAACTCAAATTCGTCATGGTCATCCAAGCGAATGGGCAGAGGTGGTTCTTTCGGCCTGCCCCTAAAGGTGCTGGATGTATATGGTTTCAGCCAAGACACATGAAACGTGGGATGCACCTTGTATCTAGGTGGCAGTTGTAGGGTCACAGAGGTTGGATTGAGTATCTTCTTTATAGGAAAGGGGCCAATGTATTGGTTAGCCAACTTCCTTGAAGGAACAGATAATTTCAGATATTTCTTGGATAGCCATACCAAATCACCTAATTTGTAATTCGGACTATCTCTGTGTCTTAAATCGTAGTAATGTTTCTGCGAGGCTTTGGCAACCTGTAGATGTTCCTTTAGTAAGATAAGAGAGTCCTGGAGATTGATGAGATATGAAGTGGCTGCTGGTGAAGTAGAACCTATACGCGATAGTGGAATGCTTTGTGGGTGGTAACCATAGGTAGCATAGAATGGACTGACTTTAGTCGAGGCTGATATTGAGTTGTTGTATGAATATTCAGCTAGAGGGAGAAGAGAGTACCAATTGTCTTGCAAATGTGTTATATAGCAACGAAGATACTGTTCTAAAATCCCGTTAATTCGTTCGGTTAAACCATTAGCCTGAGGATGGTAAGAAGTTGTTAATCTAGGTCGTATACGTAGAACTGAACATAAAGCTTTCCAAAAATGTGAAGTGAACTGAGTCCCTCGGTCTGTTATGATGGATTGAGGGATTCCATGGAGATGTACTATATGTTTTATGAATGCGTCTGCGGTGTTAGTTGCAGATGGCAAAGACGGTAGGGGAACAAAATGTGCTAATTTCGTGAGACGGTCGACCACCACCATAATGGTGTTATGGTTTTGAGATACTGGCAATTCCACTATAAAATCCATTGAAATTATTGTCCAAGGAATATCCGGAATTGATAAAGGTGTGAGTAGTCCAATGGGCTTTAGTTTCTGAGTTTTATTTCTAGCACAGACTGTACATGATACTATGTACTGTTGAATGGCATCTGCCATCTTAGGCCACCAAAAATATCTCTGAATTGCTTCCTTAGTCTTAAATATACCTTGGTGTCCAGAAAGGGGGTTATCATGGAATTGTTGCAAGATATAAGTCCTAAGTAGTGTAGGTATATAGATCTTGTCATGGTAAGTATAAAGTCCTGTTTTGTCTTTTTGTAGTTGTGGGATGTCTGGTATGTCATCAGTTTGAAGAGCTTTGAGGATATCGTTTTCAAATGGTGTGAGGTTACCTATAATTTTGTCTGGAGGTATGAGACACATGTTATGTTCTGTCTTTTGATTTTGTTCATATACACGTGAAAGAGCATCAGCTCTAGAATTTAAAGGTCCTGGTCTGTATGTTATTACAAAGTTAAACCTGTCAAGGAATAATGCCCAACGGACCTGTCATGACGAGAGGGTTCTACTCTGACGTAAATATTGAAGATTTTTATGATCAGTGTATATTGTGAATGGTCTGTTAGTACCTTCTAAGATATGTCTCCAGACTTCTAAAGCAGTCTTAATGGCCAACAGTTCCTTGTCGCCAATCGTATAATTTAGTTCTGCAGGTTGCAAAACTCTTGAATAGTAGGCAACTGGATGAAGCGTAGTATCTGTACTAGTTCTTTGGGAAAGGATTGCTCCTATGCCAATGTCTGATGCATCTGTTTCTACTATAAATTCACAAGTATGATCAGGGATTGACAAGATGGGTGCTGATGAAAATTTCTCTTTCAAGAGCTTAAAAGATGCATCGGCTTCTGTTGACCAAAAGAACTTTGTATTAGTTTTTGTTAGATTGGTCAGAGGTTTCACAATAGCTGAGAAGTTGAATATAAATTTGCAATAAAAGTTGGCAAACCCAAAAAGCGTTGCACAGCTCTCACTGTTTTAGGTTGTGGCCAATCTTTTATTGCAGATAATTTTTCTGGATCCATTTGAATCCTATCTGGTGTGATGATATACCCAAGAAACTTTATCTCATGCACGTGGAATAAACACTTCTCTAATTTAGCGAACAATCTATGTTCGCGTAAACGTGTCAACACCCACCTAACATGTTTTATGTGTTCAGATGTTGTTCTGGAGTAAATCAGTATATCGTCTAAGTATATTATTACGCAGATATCAATGAGATCTTTAAATATTTCATTTATGAAATATTGGAAAGTACCTGGGGCATTGCACAGGCCAAAGGGCATGACTCTGTATTCAAATAGCCCGTAGCGGGTTCTGAACGCAGTCTTCCACTCATCCCCATCTTTAATTCTGATCAAATTATACGCCCCCTTGAGGTCTAATTTAGTAAATATAGACGCACCGTTAAGGCGCTCAAGGAGTTCAGGGATGAGTGGAAGTGGATACCGGTTTTTAATGGTTACTGCATTCAGAGCTCTATAATCTATAATTGGCCTTAATGTTTGATCTTTGTTCTTTACAAAAAATATACCCGCTGCTGCGGGAGATACAGAAGGTACTATAAAGCCTTTTCTAATGTTTTCATCTAGGTAGTCTCTGAGATATTGTAGCTCTTGTTGTGATAGTGGGTATATTTCACCAAAGGGGGCAGCTGAACCTGGAACTAAATCAATCGGACAGTCGAAAGTCCTATGGGGTGGTAAGGTCTCAGCCTCTTTGATATTGAACACATCAGATAAGTCCTGGTACTCAGGAGGTATGGTAGTCTGTAGTGTAGCTATAGTCTGTTGTGGGAAGCATGTGTTTTTACAGAACTCAGAAGTGAAATGTATGTTACATTTTTCCCAGTTGATACTAGGATTGTGTTTTACCAACCAGGGTAAACCTAAGATGACTGTGTGAATGGCTGTGGGTATGATGTCAAAGCTTTGAAATTCAACATGACCCTCTTCTGTCTGTAACAATAGTGGGATGGTGTGGTGTGTTACCGGTCCTTTCTGGATTAAAGATCCATCTATTACCTTAATAAAAAGAGGGTTTTGCTTTGAAATTATAGGTATTTTATTTTTTCTGACAAAGGAAGCATCCATAAAACAACCATATGCGCCAGAGTCAATAACAGCTTCAGTCTTGAACTGATGTTGATCCCACTGCAAAGATAGAAAAACGGTAAGTACATGAGTCTGTTTCTGCAGGGATACAGTATAGATATGGGATGGCTTACCCTTCTTAGTACGTTGTAGAATGGGACAAGTACCCACTGTATGATCTTTACTAGCGCAATAAAGACATAGGTTAGAGGTGCGTCTCCTTGCTTTTTCCTCTGGTGTGAGGGGAGCCTTGATAATGCCAATCTCCATGGGGACACTTACTGGTGTGTTTCTGTCGATATAGGTAGCAGTTGGTCTTTTAAATGAGGAGTCAGAAGTCAGTCTCTCAGTGCGGCGTTCCCTTAACCTGCGGTCTAAGGTGATTGCCAGCTTAATAAGTCCTGTTAGGGTCTCAGGCATCTCTACTCTGGAGATTTCATCTTTTAAGATGTCATTAAGCCCAAGCCTGAATTGATTTCTTAATGTGATGTCGTTCCACAATGTATCTGTGGCCCACATCTGGTATTCTGTGACATAATCCTCAACAGGACGTTTTCCCTGTCTGAGAGATCTAAGGCCTAGATTTAGAGTTCGGCGTTATCCGTAAAAACCAGCGTTAGAGGCTCCTAACGCGGGTTTCTTACGCACTCCGGTATTTAGAGTTTATTTACCGCCACTCAAAATACACCTAACGCTCACCTTTCTACCGCCACCTCAGACCCAGTAGTAAACATATACCGCAAAAAAAAAAAATCCACGAATCACAAAACAAATATTACACAAAGTACACTTACACTCATACAAACACAACACTATCTTTATTTTTCTTATTTTTTTTTTTTTCATTAAAATACAAAGGATTAAAGTTGCGAGATCTCGGGTGTTTGAAAAAAATCCACACAAATCCATTTTCCCATTGACTTACATAGACACACGGGAAAAGACCCTCATATACCTACATCTAACTAATAACATTATCACAAACATACACTCATCGATGCATACAAACAATATACACCACATGACATACACAAAATTTTTATTTATTACAAAAAGAACACGATTTAGCGACTTTTTCACACAAGATCATGACGTCACTCACTTTACGAGGAAAACCAGTCTTAGAAAAAAAAAAGAGAAATATTTGGAGCCTCCATTGACTTCTATTGGGAAGACGTGCTCGTGCACGCGAAACCCTCATTTCCCTAACGCACGCAAATAGCGTAGACCTGAAAAACTCCAAATACCAGCGCTAGAGAAAAATACATGATTTCATGCGTTAGACCTAGCGATGATAAATAGATCAAGAAATGACTATTTCCCTATGGTGGACATATGGTTTTTAATATTAAATATTCACCACACCATAAATATTTTTAACACTTTTAGATTACATCAACTAAAAATCCCCATCACTAGTAACACATTATTATTTCAATAAAATTACATTTACAATTAAAATAAAATTCAATACACATTTCTGCATTCACAAACACTACACAATGGGAAACATCTCTCATTTACCTTTATTATTGCATTTCAGTTATTCAACTCATATGCTTGCAGCAACTGCATATCTACATAGGCTTAACACATAATCACTCATGGATGCACATACATTACGTTTAACATTCACTCATACATGTGCATTCAAATGATGGGGGACAAACACATTACATTCTCTACAGGAATCACAAAACACAACATATGGATTTGACTGTACTTGTAACATCATGATTCCATCACCAGAAACCATTAGGAATTACGTACAAGAAGAACATCATTACACCAGATTACAGATGTCACTTTATGGGAAGGAACAACAATGCCAGACCGCTATATACAAGTCAGCATATGTGGGACACAATCACAATATATACGTACATGTACATAACACGCATCACCCATCACGCAACCACAAAGCACACATTTAGATGTTATTCAGCACACAATAACAATGTAGCACAATACAACAACACAATGAGGATTTCACAACTACATAGGCAGGGTAATAATATCATGACGTCATTACAAGATTCAACCATACACATCACAGATTCACCACTGTACCGCCCCTTTAGGAACTTTAACACTCAATACTACAATACAACATATACGTAAACCACACTTTTGAACAGCATTATTATGGAGATTTCAATGGGACAATTAAGAAATATTGTCAGATCGCAAATCACTTATATATACAATACTACAGATGACAGCCGGAAGTTATTCAGTATTAGTGCCATTTGAATGGGACGCATACAATATTGACAGCTCGGCAATCACTTATATATACAATACTACAGATGGCAGACGGGAAGTTCGGAATTATTATTGCGATTTGAAAGGGACGCATACAATATTGACAGCTCGGCAATCACTTATATATACAATACTACAGATGGCAGACGGGAAGTTCGGAATTATTATTGCGATTTAAAAGGGACGCATACAATATTGACAGCTCGGCAATCACTTATATATACAATACTACAGATGGCAGACGGGAAGTTCGGAATTATTATTGCGATTTAAAAGGGACGCATACAATATTGACATCTCGGCAATCACTTATATATACAATACTACAGATGGCAGACGGGAAGTTCGGAATTATTATTGCGATTTGAATGGGACGCATACAATATTGACAGCTCGGCAATCACTTATATATACAATACTACAGATGACAGCCGGAAGTTATTCAGTATTAGTGCGATTTGAATGGGACGCATACAATATTGACATCTCGGCAATCACTTATATATACAATACTACAGATGACAGCCAGAAGTTATTCAGTATTATTGCGATTTGAATGGGACGCATACAATATTGACAGCTCGGCAATCACTTATATATATAATACTACAGATGACAGCCGGAAGTTATTCAGTATTAGTGCGATTTGAATGGGACGCATACAATATTGACATCTCAGCAATCACTTATATATACAATACTACAGATGACAGCCGGAAGTGCTTCAGTATTAGTGCGATTTGAAAGGGACGCATACAATATTGACAGCTCGGCAATCACTTATATATACAATACTACAGATGGCAGACGGGAAGTTCGGAATTATTATTGCGATTTAAAAGGGACGCATACAATATTGACAGCTCGGAAATCACTTATATATACAATACTACAGATGGCAGCCGGAAGTTATTCAGCATTAGTGCAATTTTAAAGGGACGCATACAATATTGACAGATCGACAATCACTTATATATACAATACTACAGATGGCAGCTGTTACTTTATCGTTTACAAACAATATTGCATCAACATTGATCGATCACATTCTATGCACATTATACACAACTATGCACTTTCATTCATGTTAGCCTGGACGTGTGCTTGTTACTATAAGATCGCGTTTAAGAAATATTGATTACGCATATGATCAAACATTACAAACATGCACTGTATGTGTGATATTTGACACTTTCACATTGAGAATCATTGTTTGAAACTAACATTTCAGCAAACAACAAATAAACGCCCACTGTGAAAGCATTCGCGCCGCTCACATACAAACAGGTGAATACAATCAGCAAACATTACAAACTCACTACCATTGGACTAATCGTACTATAAATCCCCCAAGCAACATGGCCAATGCATCACTTGTGATCCACATCAGATCAAGTGCTTACCTTGTTACGCTGTTTTGAAAGATGGATGACGATGACATGGTAGACGCTGCTGGTGGTGCTATTGGCGAACTAGCTGTTGGTCGAATCAGGCAGCCTCGGCGGCTCAGACCGAGACGAAGGGGTCGTCTGGTTCGAGGTCCTCGTGTCTACAGGGTGAGACCCACCTTGGAAAACATGAGTGACTTTGAGGTTTTTGATAAGTATCGGCTCGATCGCGAACAGCTCATTGGCCTTTACGAGCTTCTTAAACCTCATTTGGAGCCACGTATACAAATAAGGACTGCTGTTCCCCCCATGAGTAAGATGCTAAGCTGTCTATACGTCCTGGCCTCAGGGAGTTTTCAATCCGGAGAACTGTACATGCATGGCCTGGCTCAAGGTACATTCTCTGGGGTGTTTAATAACTTTCTGGACGCCATGGTACGTATCAGTAAGCAATACATAGGATTCCCACAGAATGATGGTGATTGGAGGCGCCTGAAGCGGGAATTCTTTGATATTGCTCAATTGCCCAATGTCTTGGGAGCCATTGATTGTACCCACATTGCGCTGCGTGCTCCAATTGATGACTTGCCCTTCAGAAATCGCAAACATTTTCATAGCCTCAACGTGCAGTATGTTTGTGACGCACGGATGAGGATTATGCATGTGTATGCGAATTTTGGAGGGGCTTGTCATGATGCCCGCATCCTCTCTCTGTCGTCCCTGTGGAGACAGTTTGAGGAAAGACAAATGCCCCCTGGTTATCTCGTTGGTGAGTATTTGTGCTCAACATGGTTAATTATTTTGACAATTGCCCCTGTATTTTTTAACTGTTAGCGTCATGTTCAGCTATAGGATTAAATTTAACCATTTGTTATTTACCGACGCTAATGTCTAGTTTTATTGAAAAGCAGATATGTAGCATGTCTTACCTTAAGTGTTCAGATAGAGAATGCAATGTAACCATGTAGTTAGCATTTTACACAAGGTTTGGTTTAGGAGAAATACGCATATGTAGCATGTCTTAGATGAAATGGCAAGATATTATCTCATGCAATTTAACCCTGTCATTGTCTTTTTCCGCTAATGTCTAGTTTTATTGAAATGCAGATATGTAGCATGTCTTACCTTAAGTGTTCAGATAGAGAATGCAATGTAACCATGTAGTTAGCATTTTACACAAGGTTTGGTTTAGGAGAAATACGCATATGTAGCATGTCTTAGATGAAATGGCAAGATATTATCTCATGCAATTTAACCCTGTCATTGTCTTTTTCCGCTAATGTCTAGTTTTATTGAAATGCAGATATGTAGCATGTCTTACCTTAAGTGTTCAGATAGAGAATGCAATGTAACCATGTAGTTAGCATTTTACACAAGGTTTGGTTTAGTCAAAATACGCATATGTAGCATGTCTTAGATGAAATGGCAAGATATTATCTCATGCAATTTAACCCTGTCATTGTCTTTTTCCGCTAATGTCTAGTTTTATTGAAATGCAGATATGTAGCATGTCTTACCTTAAGTGTTCAGATAGAGAATGCAATGTAACCATGTAGTTAGCATTTTACACAAGGTTTGGTTTAGGAGAAATACGCATATGTAGCATGTCTTAGATGAAATGGCAAGATATTATCTCATGCAATTTAACCCTGTCATTGTCTTTTTCCGCTAATGTCTAGTTTTATTGAAATGCAGATATGTAGCATGTCTTACCTTAAGTGTTCAGATAGAGAATGCAATGTAACCATGTAGTTAGCATTTTACACAAGGTTTGGTTTAGGAGAAATACGCATATGTAGCATGTCTTAGATGAAATGCCAAGATACAGATTTATATATAAATTTATTTTTTTTATTTTATCTTTCTGACAACTTTTAATATGGATTATGGTTTTTAACAAATATATTTATACAACAATATACTAGTTTAAGTATTCTGTTTGAATTATGTTCTGTTCTAAATTTATAGGTGATTCTGGGTACATGAGCCGGCCTTGGCTCAATTACCCCCTTGCGTAGCCCAACTGATGTGTCTGAGGAGCGCTACAATAGGGCTCATAAGAGAACCAGGGCGGTGGTTGAAAGGATGTTCGGGCTCCTGAAGATGAGATTCAGGTGCCTGGACCGTTCTGGAGGAGCACTCCAGTACAACCCAAAGAAGGTGGCTAAGATCGTTGTAGCCTGTAGCGTCCTGCATAATATTGCACAGCGGGCTGGGATGCTGCAGGCCGTCCCGGTGGACAGAGACCTCCTCAGAGATGAGGAGGATGATCCTGTTCTAGAGGGGGAATTCCAGGACGAGGGACTTGATGTCAGAGCAGACATCATCAACCGCCACTTTAGACGGTAAATAATAGAAGTTACACTGGAGTATTTTCAATAGATGTGAACTCTAGGGAAATGACAAGTAGAGAATTGTGCAAACATGTTAGTATTGATCAAATGTTAGAATAATCTTTATTTCTCATAATATAGGTGATGCTCTGGGCATTGGGTCCTATAGCGAGTCTTTGCCACCTGGTTTTTAAAGAGGACATCAGATGGTAAGTAGAAATGTATGGACTGTTGCTGGCATGATTTGTACACAAATACATCATATGGCATACATTTTAAAAAATATAACTTTGTTTACACATTACTTAAAATGTACATAATCAGAAAGGGATACTCTAGAATGACTATGGTTCAATGTCACACAGAGGTTTGTTCTGCTCAATATGACTCATCTTCACACTTGATAGAAAATAACACAGGTTCATACACAGGCTTAGTAAGCTAGTGATAGATATTTATTATGAAATGGGGGGTGGGAGAGGGGTACAGAACTTATTCACACACTTGTATGAAATCTTTATATATAATTTCTTACATTAGGGAGATGACTTAATCTAAAGACTGAAAGGGAACAATTTGAAGCCTGACAGTGAAGATTTCCAAGACTGACAGTGGGGAAAAAGCCAAGATTGAAATTGAAGTATACCAATGGGATCATGTCTGGCATTATATTTCAATTCTGCTGACCTTGAAAACCATACAAATACATGTTCACATGGTAAGTGCAAACTATTTGATAGAATAAGGCTGTGGAGACATCCTATTGGAGACACTTAGATGATTTTCTATTTTGTAGATGGTATTTCCCAGTCCTCTATTTAATGAACTGATGAATAATACACCTATTGAAGATCAACTGTTTACCCCTGAATTGACTTTCAAAGACCATGCATTGTCCAGGTTGGTGTACCAATGCATGCTAGTGAAGACTGTAGAATATTAGTAGCTTACATACATTAGTCATATTTAGTTCTTTATTAGATATTTAGGGATCACAATCAGACACTTAGATGATTGTACTTTTTAGATGGTATTTCCCAGTCCTCTATTTAATGAACTGATGAATAAGACACCTATTGAAGATCAACTGTTTACCCCTGAATTGACTTTCAAAGACCATGCATTGTCCAGGTTGGTGTACCAATGCATGCTAGTGAAGACTGTAGAATATTAGTAGCTTACATACATTAGTCATATTTAGTTCTTAATTAGATATTTAGGGATCACAATCAGACACTTAGATGATTGTACTTTTTTTAGATGTGATTTCCCAGTCCTCTATTTAATGAACTGATGAATAAGACACCTATTGAAGATCAACTGTTTACCCCTGAATTGACTTTCAAAGACCATGCATTGTCCAGGTTGGTGTACCAATGCATGCTAGTGAAGACTGTAGACTATTAGTAGCTTACATACATTAGTCATATTTAGTTCATAATTAGATATTTAGGGATCACAATCAGAAAAAGGAATACATATTATAGTTGATATAGAGGTATTTGAATGGACATGAAATATTACATTTATGTTCAGCATACATATATTGTTTACATGTGATATACATTATTATGTATAATTTTAATTTTTGATATTTAAATATAATTTTTAATCAACAATATAATGGTGTATGTATTTCATTAATTTAAAATCAATGTAATGATTATCTTTAAAAAATGTTTATCAAAGTTAGAGCATAGACACCATATGATTTTAAATGTATTTTATGAATATTTTACAACGTGTGTATTAACTTTGTTCCATTTTTATTATTTGTCATTTCAGATTGGCATCTGATGACTTCCTGGAATATTTAATTTTTTTCAATTAAATATATGTTTATTTTTAACAGATTCTAATATATATCAATATAATCTGTAAATAAATAAAACTTGGACTCCCATGACTGGTAGTTGGCTATTTGACAAGCACATGCATAAGAGAAAATAATGCATTAATAGTAGAAAATAAAAATCTTCAGAGAATATTAAAATATATCTTTTAACATTAATTGGGGAGTCAGATTCTTCAATGCTTTTATATTAAAAAGTATATATTAAAATATTTTGGATATGTATTAATATTATGATTGTTTTAACATTTAATAAGGTGAAGTGGTTCAATTACATGAAAGTGACAGTGTTGTTGAATGTAAAAAGAATTGTATAAGATCATGTATCTTCCTTAGGTATCTCAAAACATTATTAGAAAATATTTTACAATTATTACATTTAGAAATGGTAGGTCATTTAACTTTATATTTTTACAAAATTAGTTATTGGATGCCAGGTTAATCTATGTAATTTTCTAGTGGAGTCATTTAACTATACTTAGTAATATTATGTATTTATTACAATCTTACCTCTTGGGTTAGACATCAAATATCTATATAGAATGTAATTTCCCCTTTAGTTTATTTTGTCAATCTTAAATCAAAATACAATATGTTTGTGTCCTTAAAGGGGTCATTCAAAATGTATATTTTGTATACATTGTAACAAATATCATACAAGAATTTAAACATATTTAGAATGTACTATAGAATTACATTCAGTCTTTAAATATACTTGTTAAAATACAAATAAATGCACATATCTTAGTCAATGATATAAGGCATCTATATGCAAACAACAATCAGCATCAAAATAGCCTATGTAGAGATGTATTTAATCAACGAATATATATATAATTACAATATAATGATTGAATAACAAAACATATTAAGTTGGTCAAATATAAGATTATTATACAAAATGCATACATAACATATAGCTTAATGTCCCTCTACGCTGAAGGCTAAAAAAGACATCATTTAATAAATATATTTCAGTCAGTGTGTAAAACAATCTAGAAGTTCATCTAAATTTGCTTTACTCATATGTTAGACTCATTTAGCAAAATGAAGGTGCCTAGGTTTATGATATATTAAGCATTATTGTTAAATGTTTATTTAAAGGGACATGAAATCAAAATATACTTAAAGGTAGCCATTTAAAAAAACAATGATTTATACATTCTGAATGAGTATTCTATTTTAATCAACTTTAAATCTTGTCTCATATTATGAATGCTCATTGTGATGTTGCTATCATTACTTTAGAAATAAGGCAGTAAATATCTAATTTATTTGCTTCAGTACTCTGGACAGAACTTGATTGTTTGGAATAATTGATGCAACAATCGTCAAGGACAACCCAGGTTTTTATTAAACAATTGTCCGTAATATAAAATATCATTATTGATTTGCAAAGAAACATAACAAGATAACTTAACATTTGATAATCGTATTAAATAATAAAGTTGATTAACATTTCATGCTCAATCACCAATGGTAAATTTGTTTGGACAGTGTCCCTTTAAGAGATTTAAAGAGTGTATTTACTTCTCTTCCTATCTTGACATACTTTGCTTGAAAAGCATATCGAGATAGGCTCAGTAGATGAAGATTGGTGGATGCACAGAGATGCCTTATGTGATTGTCTCAACCATGTGCATTTAAATTTCTTCTGTTGAGGATATATGAATACTAAGAGAAAATGATTTACAGTTTAAAGTCTAAACAATCTTCTATCTCTACAGATCATTTGATACAATTGTTTGTTTGTAATGTCTCTTTAAAACTAAAGACGCCATTGCACAATAACATATATGAGCACTTCAGAGAAATACAAGCTCGAGGTTTATTTGCGAATAACAAAGCTGTAGTTTAACATTTATAAACAGATTATCCAAGTTACTGACATTCTAACCGGAATTTTAACATTAATAATTATTGCGTGGGAAACGCATCTTCAAACACCAGATTAGCATATTTAAACATTAGTGTAATGTCACGCAATAGCACACAATCAATGTGCATTATAAATACATTTAATAGAGCAATGTCAATACTTCACAATCAATTTATTTAAAGAACAATAAAGACATACAATATTAAATGTGTATTTGTATTAAAGAAACAGACCGTTATTAAACCCAGAAATGTCTACAACATTAATAATGTGACAGGATTAGATTTTAAACAGTATTTAATCATTAATATTTCACGGATCCCGGATATTAAATCTGCGTCACACATATCCGCATGACAGGCCCATGAGTTACAAATAAGTCTACATGAAAAATGAAGTTACAGCACCACCAAGCGGTATGTGTAAGGAAGTTACTAAGATATGAAAACATTAAGGAACGGCCAATCAGAGTTCATCACACAAACACAACTTGAGTCAGGATGGTCTCACAGACATTATAACAATATTTCAAACTTTTATCCAATCAGATGTACAGATAAATTGTCCCATGGTGCATCTCATGTTTACTTCACCATATAAAAGTCCATTACACGTTGCCATCTTTGTCAGTTCTCTAATGCCTGCAGGCAGTTTATATTATTATAATATATTTATTGGACAACCCAGCAGGCATGTCAGTTCCCAGGTTCACCAAGGAGGAGAGCGCTGCACTGGTCCACGCCGTCAAGGACTTTTATCCCCAGCTGTTTGGGAACAAGAGGAGCTCGACAGATGCGCCTGTTAAGAAGGCCCTCTGGGAGTCTATCACCAATGCGGTTAGATTGGTGTGTGACGTCCAGAGGACCCAGGATCAGATCATGAGGAGATTCGGAGATATGAGGTTGCGTTTATCGAAAAAAGTCAACCTCATAAGGGACTGGGTACAAGCCCGTAAAAGAGGGGGCCAAAGAAAGGCCCCGCGGAAACTGTACCTACTCCCTTATGAGGTGACTTTATGCGAGCTCCTCAATCTCCGGGTCCCCAAAAGATTTAGATCCTCGCCATCCTCGGCCTCCTCTTCTTCCCTCCCAGCTGCGGGATCTCAAAGTCCTGACGCGGGGGACAGGGCAGATGCTTCTCCGTCCGGTGGCCTGGGAGGAGCCGATAGAGAATCTGAACCAGGTAATTATCCAACTTCATATAATATTTATAATTTTATAAATCAAAAATGTGTATTTAGTCAGATACTAAACCTATACAGATCTCACAACATACACTACATATGATGTTTAGATATCTGATTTTAGATTATTGACACATGAAATAGGAATGATGTTTCTTGCGCTCTACAGAATATGCATCACAGAGCGGAAATGTAATTTCGCATCCACGTTAACATGGGTTTGCGGAAAGTGGCATTGCTTTATACATGTTGTTCAAATGACGGATGCGTAATTCCGCTTGGAATCATTGCGCAATGATCGCGAAAATGGCATTTCTCATCCACGTTAACATGGGTTTGCGGAAAGTGGCATTGCTTTATACATGTTGTTCAAATGACGGATGCGTAATTCCGCTTGGAATCATTGCGCAATGATCGCGAAAATGGCATTTCTCATCCACGTTAACATGGGTTTGCGGAAAGTGGCATTGCTTTATACATGTTGTTAAAAATTAAATGGAAATTCTTAGATTAGTGAAGAATACAGTATTCTTATTTTAAATATTATATCTAATAAAAAACGAATAATACTAATAAATTATAACATATGGCCATCAATTGATGATTATGTAATAACAAGCAGATATTCTTAAAGATACAGTAAACAACACAACTGATTGAAAATAAGAGTCCAGGATATATTTATCATTAATTTAATTGCGGGAAACTATTAACTCATGGGACTACCAAAGGATTAATATTTTTCTATTGATTTGATATTAATGTAAATATTTTAAACATGGCATGATTAGTATTAATGATATGCAATCCTCATTTAATATATTACAGATATGGATGTGGCTGCTGGATCCTCAAGCCAGGGCTTGTCACAGTATGGTATGTCTCATTTTAATTGACATTTGTCTTAGAAACATGGAATGAACATTACATACTAAATACACATTGTTCAATATTTATATGTAATGTCTATTTAATAGATGAAAATTATATAATTATTCGGATATCCTTAAATAACATATTTGATTTTAATTGCATGCTCAATACCATTCATTACATCAACATATGGAGTAGATAATTCATTAACAAACAACAACATTGTGGAATCTATTTAATTTTAGATTAAAGGGATACTGAGCTACAATTATTAATATTGTCTTTCACATACAGTATGCAATATTAATAAACATAAAATATAATACTATCATCATATGTGACATATTCTATTGCTAAATGTAGTTTAAAATAAAGAAAGTACGTTTATGTGCATCTAAATATTTGTTGACCAACCTGGGTTTATATTGATGATTGGTGGATACCTTCAACAAACAATATTTATTGAATCCAATATTCCTTATCTGCCTTTAAGATTAATATCGAACAACATTCTAATTATAATAGGAGTCAATGTTAAATCATTTTTTACATTTTGAACATAGAAATCAATTATTTAAATTAATCATGTCAGTGTCCCTTTAAGACAAAATAGATTCATTCATCTTTACATTATTTTTATTAAAAACTATTGATATATAAATCTAATTATCTGTTGGAGTTACTTTATAGATATCTGCATACTCTAACAGCACCATGATTACATATTTGTAATAATCAAGTTTGTTATGTATTGTGATAAATATGTGTTGTGTCCTAAACAAGATTACTGTACATTGAAAAAATGGGTCGATGTGACACATGTTTGTTTAGATTTGTCAACAGATGCTCCTCAATTTGTGGTTTGTGTGTATTCTTGTAACTTCTTAAGGACATATGACGGAATAATTCCGTCATAAAACAATTGAGCTAAGTGAAAGCTGTGTCCTTAAAGGGTTAAGAACATTGATCATTGGGTATATTTAGATATGCAATAGCAGCATCTGAGATGAATTTGATGTCTAATGTAGTCTGACATTAAACATATGTTCAATACAGATATGTTTACAGAATCCCCTTGATTCAATCAAGCATTTTCTGGTGTAATGACTGCTCTATTCTTCACAATTTAAAGTTGATTAATGTTAAAATTCTAGACAGATGTGATTTAGTGATATCCAAAATGTGTTTAATAATATATATCTATATCATTCATAGAGAGAGTTGGTGTGGGAAGCCCACAGGAATCCAGCAGTGACATAGAGCCGCCTTTGCGGTCTCCTGGTAAGTCCATTGACTCATTTATATGTAATTGAAGGTGTATTGCTAATCAATATTATGATAATGATTCCGATGAAGCATAACATTATAACAAAACATAGAATTTATCTTCTGTTTATATATTTATTTTTTATATTGAGCGATTAATAATTTCTACTTTATTAGTCTACACATTTGTTATTCATAAGATGTCTAACATATGTTTTTTTCTATTTGTTTTTTTGACAACAGTCATCAAGTGATACACACATGAGAAATCTTAAATGTTCTATATACTATGCTTTTATGAATTTAACATTAAGACAAACAATACATTAATATTCTGATTTATTGACAATAACAAATCTATTGTCATTTGTATGCTCCATCAAAATGATGTAAATCATAACTTTGTGTGTGTATATCTTTAATGCAACATTGATGTGCGTATTTGAGCAACAGTAACATATGTTATAATATCTGATCTTAAGGTGTACACAACATGTTATGTTTTACAGAGATTGATGTCACATGTGGGATGGAGGAGGAAGAGGCTGCCTTGGAGTCTGATGGTATGTGAAATATATCTATCATGTTTCCAACATGTTTCTTAGTTTGAAATCATTTTATTGAAGACATTCAAAGTCTACAGCTTTTTCCCTTTAAAAAGGAATATTATTTGTCTGTTCAAATACACTACTGCCCCCTTTCTATATCAGGCAGCATGAAAATCTGCTTGTATATATTTTTTTAAGAATATATAATTCATGCCATCATTATGTCACATGCATATTCCATGCCAAAACACAATAATAAGTTTCACATTGTACAGACAGTCATTGAGATTCATCTGAGTGCCTATATAGATACCATATCCTCATTTCAGAATAGTTTACAGATTCAAACACACTTCGAAGTATATTGAAAACATAATCAATTTGAAATGCGTTGATTTGATGTCAGGATGTATGAGATGTTAATATATTTTCTTTACATTTTCAGATGGATCCACCACTTCTGGTCATCTGGATTCCGCCCCTGCCCAGTCACAGACCCCTCCCCGTGCACACACCCCTGACCATGGCCACACCCTCTGCACACACCCAGAGCACTTCCCATCACCAAACTCATGTCCATGCCCCGACCACTGCCAGCCCTTCCCATATTTCATATCCTGTCCCTCCCAAAAAAACGCCCATACACCCCCCTTCGCCGCTCTCCCCGTATTCTGGCCCGTACAGCTGTCCAGACCCAAACTCCCCACTCCCCAGCTGTACGGCCTACCCTGGAGCAGCAGCTCACCACTCCCCAAGCCATTCCCATCCCTCCCCAAGCCATTCCCATCCCTCCCCAAGCCATTCCCATCCCTCCCCAAGCCAATCCCATCCCTCACCCCTGTTTAAACCTTCATTGTCCTGGGTGTCAGATTGTCCTTCCCAGGCACAGCTGTAAGTATCATTCTAAATACACTTTATAAGATACTTAAAGGTACAGTGAAGTTAAATTGGTTAAATTGTGATTCAAATCCAGCATGCAATGTTAAGCCAATGTATAATAGAATACTCTTATGAATTATTTGTCATTCTCTTGATATATTTATGGAAAACAACTTATTCCTATAATTAGTTTAAAAAATAAAATAAATGTGGCCATCATTTCTTTATTGTTGGATGAATGTATCCATCAACCAGCATGCACAAACAAAGTTCATCAACAAATATTGGCTTCCATAAAAAACCAACATTCTTGCATTCAAAATATAGCTTGACAATTAAAACATATAATGAATATGTGTAATTTCTAAAGATTTGTCATGTCATGCTCTATCTGAATCAGTCCATTAAATATTTAGGTTCATTGTCCCTTTAATTGGATATCACTACATATACCAAACACCACTACTTGGATCCAAAATTTTATGTCCAAATGTGGATACATTATCTCTTGTCTAACCCAGTGGGAATTTAATTTCTTCTGGTTGCTATGTTTACACAGCTTGTCCTCAATGCCAAAATGTTTAAGGATAGGTGTGCCTACCACAGTCTAAATTGAATTTTTAAATTGCTGATGTAAGTACAATGTAAATCCTTTAACAAGATTTGATACACTCAAGCTGTATAAGTGGATCATCTAAAAACAATTAAAGGGGACAACATGTTTGAGTAACATGAGCCTTTAATGATTTCTGTCTGTCTGAATAACCTAATTCATGTGTAAAGAATATATGAAAAATAATTTATGTAAATAATTATTTTTCTTTATGATGACAATGTATGTATTAAAATATTTTATTCTGTTGTGTAATTATCCTTAATCTTTAATTTTATTTTATTTTAGGCTGTGACTCAGCATGGCTCATGCTAGAAGGGATAGCAAGAGTAGAGCAGGCCGTGTTGAGGAACGCAGATGTCCTGAGAGGGATGAACAACACCATGCAGGCCCAGCTCCGGATTCAGGACTTGACTCTGCGTGAAATTATGCAATTACGTTCAAGGCCTGAATCTGGAGCTGGACATGCACAGGACAATGAAGATGATGACCAGTAAGTGGAGGATCTGGATATGCTCCATGGTGGCAGATAATAATCCTCCGTCCACATGTTGAATTAGTATTTATATTGTTGCCATTTGGCCTTTTTATCAGTTTATTGTTGTGCCTGTTGCACTCTTTTACCTTGTCATGTGTCTCCAATGGGGCTATGCTGGCCCTTGGCAACTCTCTTCATGGACTGTGATGCACTGTGTTACCTTGCCATGTGTCTCCAATGGGGCTATGCTGGCCCTTGGCAACTCTCTTCATGGACTGTGATGCACTGTGTTACCTTGCCATGTGTCTCCAATGGGGCTATGCTGGCCCTTGGCAACTCTCTTCATGGACTGTGATGCACTGTGTTACCTTGCCATGTGTCTCCAATGGGGCTATGCTGGCCCTTGGCAACTCTCTTCATGGACTGTGATGCACTGTGTTACCTTGCCATGTGTCTCCAATGGGGCTATGCTGGCCCTTGGCAACTCTCTTCATGGACTGTGATGCACTGTGTTACCTTGCCATGTGTCTCCAATGGGGCTATGCTGGCCCTTGGCAACTCTCTTCATGGACTGTGTTACCTTGCCATGTGTCTCCAATGGGGCTATGGTGGCCCTTGGCAACTCTCTTCATGGACTGTGATGCACTGTGTTACCTTGCCATGTGTCTCCAATGGGGCTATGCTGGCCCTTGGCAACTCTCTTCATGGACTGTGTTACCTTGCCATGTGTCTCCAATGGGGCTATGGTGGCCCTTGGCAACTATCTTCATGGACTGTGATGCACTGTGTTACCTTGCCATGTGTCTCCAATGGGGCTATGCTGGCCCTTGGCAACTCTCTTCATGGACTGTGATGCACTGTGTTACCTTGCCATGTGTCTCCAATGGGGCTATGCTGGCCCTTGGCAACTCTCTTCATGGACTGTGTTACCTTGCCATGTGTCTCCAATGGGGCTATGGTGGCCCTTGGCAACTATCTTCATGGACTGTGATGCACTGTGTTACCTTGCCATGTGTCTCCAATGGGGCTATGGTGGCCCTTGGCAACTCTCTTCATGGACTGTGATGCACTGTGTTACCTTGCCATGTGTCTCCAATGGGGCTATGCTGGCCCTTGGCAACTCTCTTCATGGACTGTGATGCACTGTGTTACCTTGCCATGTGTCTCCAATGGGGCTATGCTGGCCCTTGGCAACTCTCTTCATGGACTGTGATGCACTGTGTTACCTTGCCATGTGTCTCCAATGGGGCTATGCTGGCCCTTGGCAACTCTCTTCATGGACTGTGATGCACTGTGTTACCTTGTCATATGGCTCATATATTCCTTATTTTTACAAGATTATTTATAAACGTTGTGTATGTTTTCTTACATACTAATAAAATACATTTTATTTCACAAATCTTTGTCCTCATTCTTCCTGTTATTTTTTGAAAGCTCTAGTTTATGTTGTTTATCCTTAAAGGGACCTAACAAATATATTTGTTATAATGAAATCATATATGTAAGACAATAGTAAATGACTTTAAGATTAACATCTCCAATGTAATCTTATTATTTGTGTTTATATTATTTTCTCTTAGCTCTATCATTGCTCTGATTATGATTAGCAGAGTAATTTCTTTATATATGTATATATATTTTTGTATTTGTGTATATATGTATATTTAAATGTTCAGATCCATGTGTGTATTTATAAACTCTGCATGAATTGATGCATCTTTACCAAATGATCTGAGTATTGATACAATGATATAATCCCTGTAAAGTGTTAATTTTATTTAAATAGTATTGACTATGTGTATGCTCTTTTTAAAAACAAAATAATGTCCCTTTAAGTGATGTTGATCACTATTGTAAATGAATGTATTTCCATTTGTAAAGCGTTTTTTGTCCTTTTTACAAGAACAAGGACATATAGTTTTATTAATAAACAATCTTATTGTAATGTTGACAGCACCTGTATTTCATTTTCAAATCTATATTATTGTCAAAGTGTAACCAAATCAATCTCTGTGTGTAATGCAAATAATGTAGATGATGAATATTAGTTAACTAATATGTTAACAAAATACATCTCCTCCCATATATGGCTATCGGTAGGCTGACAATAATTAAACTTGAATAAATGACACGTTTAATCAATACATGTATAACTATTGTTATTCAACAACAATCCAAACATATCTTAAAACATCAATGGCATATGTATTTCTCATGTGTATCTTTTAAATGTTAAAGATATACACCATAGCTATAGTTCAAGGGACAGTCAAGTCCGAAAAGATGAATCATGATTTGGTGACATTCCTAGATAGCAATCTACACACATACTAGTTCCTAAAATATAAATACGTTTCTTAGTGATATGCCAAGATGTCACTGAGTCCTTGTATTGTCTGCGTTTTTTCAGCGATCTCGGATGCGCCATGTTGCTTAAGACGTCACCTGCCAGGCTGTCCAATGATTCCTTGTATTGACTGACGTTCTTACGTGATCAGGAATATGCCTTTTATTGGATTGCGTTTTGACGCGATCAAGGATGCGCCTTTTTTTTTTTGTGCGTTCTTACGTGATCAATAATGTGCCTTTCATTGGATGGCGTTCTTACGTGATCAAGGAAGCGCCATGTTAAGACGGAACATGTAAAGGTAAAAAAAACGTGTGATTGGATTGCGTAGTCCCGCAATATTTGTGCATGTTAAAAACGTTTGTGACTGCATGCAATTTTACAAAGCTTGCGAATATGTATTATTTGCATCATGTTACATTGTTGACCCGTAGCTGATAAAGACCAACACATTCTCTTTTGCTGGATGTCTGGTTGAATCAACGAACGAAAGCAAAATGTTTTCATGCATAGGATATTTATAGGCAAGTGCAAATCTCTGCAGTCCATGTTTAATATGTTTGTCAACAATGTTCCTTTTTCTGAAAAATTACTGTTGTGTTTAATGTTGAACATATCTAATTAATAAATATGCGCTATTGTGTTTGAATAAAGTAATCAATATGCATTTATCATATGCTAAATATATGATGCCGACTTCTTCTAAATGTAATTTCATTGTATATTTTATGAAAGGTTCATTAGACACTCACATTATAAATAAAAATATTTGATTTTGTCTCTAGTTAGATAGTCCATTGTTTAACCAATCGGTTTATTTTGTCTTGTGTTGTAATAAAATGTAAGTAATTTTCTTAATCCTCGCAAAGCCAATGAGTTTCATGTGAGTACCATCTCCAGCTTTGTCCAGTTTGTGTAAAGGGTCTTTTCATATGTTAATGATGGGGTATTGTGTTGTTTTACGGTTGTAATGGTGGTTCATCTATATTTTCAATATAGCTAACCCTATTTTATTTTCAAGTGTTTGAAGCTTTTTAATATTGATATCAGTATATGTTAATCTTGTTGTTTGTAGTAGTGTCTATTACATACAGTTATGTAAAAAATATAGGATACTGTCCCTTGAATGCAAATGTTGTTTTTTGTATCATGTATGAGATCCACATAGTTTAATCTTCAAATTTATTTTTGTTAGCATATTTCCCCCCCCCCCCCCACTCCTAAAAGGACTTTAAACCATATTCATTGTTAAAAAAAAATTCTTTACAATAAAATATTAACACAATAATGTCTCTTAAAGAAAATAGACTTTATTTAACACGTCAATATAAATGTTATTTAAATTTTTTTTTTTTTACAAAGTACATGTAGATATACCAACAAGCTTAAAATATGTGTTAGCATATGTAATGTTGTTAAAGGGACAGTTTAGAAAAAAAAAATTAAAAACATTATTCGAAAAGTCAATTCTGTAATATCAAGGATATCAAATGTTTATCAACAATTGAACATTTGTCTGGGTTTATTTACATTTGCTCTCTAAACCTATGAGGTTGGTGTGCTCATTTCTTAAATCTTGAAGAGTGCTTGTAATCATTATACAATTTGAGCACTAGAGGGCATTTGGATAGCATTTGTATATGTAAAACCTTGTGCTCATACAGCATATTATTGACCATGTATTGATCATTGATATCTAAAATGTTGTTATGTCAGAACAACAAATAAGTGGTCATTTTTCATAGTCATAGATACAAGGGTAAGCACATAAGTCACACATGTATTTCTCCATGTTTTGTTGTTTCAAACTTTATAATGCGTAATACAGTGTTTTCTTTGTAATCAATAATTTTCTGACTGTCCCTTTAAGCTGTGTTATTGGCATTCAAACAGTAATATGCCATCATGGATAATTGTTATGGTAATTTAGTTAGCGATTCGGGAAACAGTTTGGACATCACATCACAGAAACCAATCAATATCATGAACAAGGATAGGTATGTGATGATGTGGTTTTCACACACTTATAACCCACACTCTGCAAAGAATCTTCCTCCATGGACCCGGTCCCATAGAAGTCGATTATATACAGAGTGTGGTCCACAAGTGTATGAAAACCACATCATCACATACCTATCCATTACACAAAAAAAATATTTTAAGATGGAAAAAAATACTTACTTCCTCTTCCTTCCCCTCTTCCCACGGGGCTGAGGCTCTGGGAGAGGCAACTGCCGACTCCGAAGAGTCCTCCTTGGAGCTGTTGTGGGAGGAGTGGAAGGAAGAGTACTGGGACGACCAAGGTGAGGAGTAGATGGCTGAGGAGGAGGAGAAGATGGATGAGGAGGAGAAGATGGCTGAGGAGGAGGAGGAGTAGATGGCTGAGGAGGAGGAGGAGTAGATGGCTGAGGAGGAGGATGAGATGGGCCGGCAGGAGGAGATGGCCCAGCAGCAAGAGGCCCAGCAACAAGAGGCCCAGCAACAGGAGGTAGACCAGCATGCGCCTCCCGGAAAAATGTGAACATTTCCTGATGTAGATTAAACATTCTTGTTTGTCCTTCTTGTATTCTATTCAGTATATTGATTATTTCATTTTGGCCTTGAATTATTTGATTCTGCCCATCAAGTATTCTGCGTCGTCCTTCTATGTTTTCTATCCGGGAGGTACGCATCTGGTCTATGTACTCCAGTAGAACCCGCACCTCCGCTATTTCTTCTTGTTGTGCCTGTCGAACCCGTGCACGGCGGGGTGCCCGTGCACGGCGGAGTGCGGGTCTTTGAGGGACCTCGGGTTCCGCGGGTTCCGCGGGTTCAGCGGGATCCTCCTGTGCTTCCGGGGCCTCTTCATCATCTCCCGTGCGCTGTTCGTCACGGGGGGCCTCTTCCCTCTGAAGTGGGAATTCCTCACCACCACTCTCATCCCGGGGAGATACAGGAGGCTGTGCTGCCTCGTCCCCAGACTCTGTATATAAATAAAAAAAAAAAAAAAATTTTTTATATATTAGCATATTTGCAAATAAAGGTTTAAATGACTTAGCTTACGATACAATTACAAATGCAGAATCATTAATCCACTTTGAAATCTAACAAACAATCAATACGATTTCCGCTTTTTCTAAACCGTGTTTGTGATATCTGGTCAATGTGAATGTTTTTGCGTTTGTTTTCAGTCTGTTTAAATGCACACCTAACCTATAGCCTAGATACTGATGTAACCGCAAAGTAATAGAATGCGTGTAAACAGCGTAATAGCATTAATCTGATCCTTAACACATGAAACCCAATGTTTTATCTTTCATGATTTAGAAGCATACATTTAGTATCAACTTTCGAATGTACTTTTCTTATCTAATTAGCTTCATTCTCTGGATATTCTTTGCTGAAAAGCATATCTAAATATGCTTATAAGATGCTGATTGTTAGCTGAATATAGCTGCCTCCTGTGATTGTTTCACCGTGTGCATGGCTATTTCTTCATTAAAATATATCTCAAGAATGAATCAAATTAGGTAATATAAGTACATTTGAATGTTTTGTCAATTTGTATTCGCTACCTCAATCATGAAAGTAAATGTTTGCGTATAGTGTCCATTGAAATACATTCGTATGTGAAATTATTGTTCAATGAGCTTACCGTCAGATGAGAGTGGCAGGTTCCCGGTATCGATTCCTCCGATACCGACTACTTCCACCTCGGAGATGCTGGGCCGCAACATTTCCTCCCATCTGCAGTACTCCATTTCAAGGGCAGGGCCGCCACCGGTCCCTGCGGCATGTCGGGCCTCCAGGCTTAACTTTTTTTTAAGTTCAAGTTTACAGTCCCGGTACCGATGTTTTATAGAATCCATATCCCGGTTCCGGCCACCCACTGCATTGACTGCATTCCTAATCTCGTTCCAGAGCCTCCTCCTGTCAGTCGGGGTAGTCTTCTGGTGCTGCAGCATCCTATGCCTGGCCATATAGGCCTCTACGAGGGCCTCCTTCTCCTCCATCGTAAACCTCGCCTCCCTAGTCGCCTTGGCCTTCCCCTGTGACGATGCCCTCTGTTTCCCGGACTGTGAAGCCCTACTCTGACCGCCACTGGGCCCAGCCACTTGGTCATCTTGAACCAAGTGGCTGGGTCCACCCACCGCTTCCACCCCCGCTTCCTGCCCCCCTTCCTGCCCTGTTCCTCTCCCCCTCCCTCTACTCCCCCCTCTACCTGTCCCCTGCCTGGCCTCCATCTCCTCCCTAAACTAAACCCCAAATAATCAAACAAAAAGTGAGTGTGATGAAATGAAAGGGGGTCAAAATAAAGAACTAAAAAGACAAAAAAGGTGCTTAAAGTGTGAGGGATGTAAACAAAACAAAGAGGGTAAGGAGTATTTAAATAAACGAAAAGAAGAAGACTAAAAGGAGGATATGTAAACTAAATGTAACTAGGGGATGGGTATGGGATGGGTATGGGGTATGGGATAAGAGTAAATGGGATGAAAGGGAATGGGACTACAAGGAATGGGGTATGGAGTGTAGTATGAGGGGGTAGGGGGTATGGAGTGTATGTAGTGTTATTGATAAGTGTATGTATGTATTGAATGTGTTTGCGTGTAAATGTGTTAAGTGTACAGATAAATCACTCGCTCGCTAACTCACACTACTTCTAATTCTCAATAACAAACACTCCCACTAACGCTCACTAACTACCACTAACTGACGCTCACACTAACAACTATCACTAATAACTCCCACTAACTCACTCACGCTCCCACTAACAGACTCTCTCCCACTCCCACTAACTCCCACTAACTCACTGACTCTCTCACGCTAACACTACCAACTGACTCTCTCACGCTAACACTACCAACTGACTCTCTCACGCTAACACTACCAACTGACTCTCTCACGCTAACACTAACTCACTCTCAAAAAATCTCTAACTCTTAAATTCTTAAATCTCAAAAGACCCACCAGCAACACAGTCAAAGAAGCCATGCTTGTGTGGTGCTTATATACCCTGTGTAAATGTTTAATGATGTCCCAATTTCCATTGAAATTAGTGTTCAGGTGTGCTTTATTAGCAATTAATATTATTGCAATGTGTATTAGGTGTGTTAATTTGCGCATGCTCATTTAGAGTTGGTATTTGTGGAATGTGTAGAATGCGATGATGTCATAGTGTTCGTTTTCGCTTTCATTGTCCAAAAGTATTCTTTTTAAATGTCAATTTGCGATGGTGTGTTCTTCGTGAAGTGTTGTATATGTATGTTTTTCATAATATATAATGATATTGAATGCGATTTTGTTTCTAGTGTATGTATATATTTTTTAATCCTTGTTGTTATTGTGCGATTTTCCGCATCTTAAAGTATATGCGTATTCCCCGTATAAATAGTATTAAAACTTCCCCCGCTTGTGAATGTGTAATGCTTGTGTGCTTTGTTGATTGATTGTTGTTGTGACATTTGCGGCGTGTTATTGTTGTGCATGATGTGGTATGCGTCATATGACCGAGCTGTGCGTATTCTCGCGAGATCGAGTGTTAGGTGAAAAAAGGCAATTTATTTGATTTCCCATTGATCTCTATGGGAGACTGTCTAACGCGGGCAGGATTACGCGTGTGACATACACGCGTTAGGAGCATCGTTAGATGGTCTTATCTTAACTCTAAATACCGGAGTCAAACAATGACGTGCGTTAGACATAAACACGCGTGGCGTTAACAGCCCATCTACCGCCGAACTCTAAATCTAGCCGTAAGTTTGGTTTCTGCATTTATTTGTGTGTTGGCATCTTCATAAAGTGATGCCATTAAGGAAAAAAATGCATCAAGTGAATTCAAAATCTCATCACTGGATTCAAAAAAACGGTTAGCCCAGGTCCTGGGTTCCCCTGTTAAGTATGAAATAACAGTACACACCTTTATTTTTTCTGTATGATAGGTGCAGGGTTTCATAGAAAAAAGCAGCAAACAAGAATTTTTGAAGTCTCTGAAATCTGACCTCTTTCCTGAAAAGACTGCGGGAGGGTTAATATGTGGTTCAGGAGGGTCTAGATTTCTAGGAGTTATTATTTCCTTATAAACATTTTTTAAAGCAGTGTTCTCAGCTTGTAAGTCTGTGAGCGCTCTTGCCAAATAATCAAATTTTTGGTTTAAGGTTTCAAACTCTGTTTTTATGGCTTGGGAGTCCATATTTATATTTATGGCTTGATTATTATGTAAGATAAACTGTATCTTTTAGAATTGTAGTGTGTTGCTAGTTGCAAACGCCAAGAGATACAAATTATAACCTGGCAATATGCTTCAAGCGTTTTGCTAAGAGTGAACTCACAGGAAATGCTGCTAGACAAATATGATTCTATTCAGACAAACAAGTGTGCAAGTCTGATAAATTCACAGAGGCAAATATGGATAGCTAGATCAAAAATAGAGTTCTTTAGCATAAGATTAATTGTTAATATAAAGACTGAGTAAGTACGGTTGATAATATGAACTAGAAACAACTTGAGAGAATCTGATTAGCAGAGTTATACTTGCGGTAGCCTGTGCTTGGCTTTCCCTTGCAGCATGGAACGCTGTAATGGCGGAGTGAGACTGGAGTTCTTCTTGAGAGCTGAGTGGCTAGTTGCAGTACTGGTCAGGCTGAGAGATTGTTCTGTAGCTTCCGGAAGGAAGGTGAGTTGAAGTCCTAGCGAAGCAGGTGAATGAATCAGCTGCAGCTGGAGATGTGAGAAAATCCTCTGTAATACTGTGGTGGAGCTGCACTTTAGGAGAGAGACTGACAGGCAATCTATGAAATGGATTCAGATGGCTGTGCAGATTAAGTGTCTTTAGTAGAAAGCAGCAATTAGTTAGAAAGTTCCTTTTTGAGGGTTAAATTCAAATAAGCAAAATTTCAATATCACTCAGTTTGAGATGATAGCAGGAGTGACTTGATTTCTGTGAAGTATTCCAATCAGAACAAACAAAATAATCAAGCAAAGTAGATCTCAGGAAGTGAGGTTTTATAGGCAGGTGAAAAGGTGGAAGTGGAATGTCTTAAAGGGACATTACACCTATGTACCCCTAAACCGAGGCCCCCCCACATCGCCGCCACTCGATTAAATTTTTTTAACCCCTAATCTGCCGACCGCCACCTACGTTATCCTTATGTACCCCTAATCTGCTGCCCCTAACAATGCCGACCCCTATATTATATTTATTAACCCCTAACCTGCCCCCCACAACGTCGCAGCCAGCTACCTACAATAATTAAACCCTAATCTGCTGACCGCAACGCGCCGCTACTTAAGTTATCCTTATGTACCTCTAATCTGCTGCCCCTAACACCGCGACCCCTATATTATATTTATTAACCCCTAATCTGCCCCCCTCAACGTTGCCTCCACCTGCCTACACTTATTAACCCCTAATCTGCCGAGCGGACCGCACCGCTATCATAATAAAGTTATTAATCCCTAATACGCCTCACTAATCCTATAATAAATAGTATTAACCCCTAATCTGCCCTCCCTAACATCGCCGACACCTAACTTCAATTATCAACCCCTAATCTGCCGACCGGAGCTCACCGCTATTCTAATAAATGTATTAACCCCTAAAGCTAAGTCTAACCCTAACACTAACACCCCCCTAACTTAAATATAATTTAAATCTAACGAAATTAATTAACTCTTATTAAATAAATTATTCCTATTTAAAGCTAAATACTTACCTGTAAAATAAATCCTAATATAGCTACAATATAAATTATAATTAGCTATTTTAGGATTAATATTTATTTTACAGGTAACTTTGTATTTATTTTAACCAGGTACAATAGCTATTAAATAGTTAAGATCAGCCAATAGAATGCGAGCTCAATCTGATTGGCTGATTGGATCAGCCAATCGGATTGATCTTGATTCTGATTGGCTGATTCCATCAGCCAATCAGAATATTCCTACCTTAATTCCGATTGGCTGATAGAATCCTATCAACCAATCGGAATTCGAGGGACGCCATCTTGGATGAGATCACTTAAAGGAACCGTCATTCTTCAGTTGGACGTCGCCGGATGAAGATGGGTCCGCGGTGGAGGTCTTCAGGATGGAGCCGGTCCTCATCGGATGAAGATAGAAGATGCCGCTTGGAAGATGATGGTTGCCGGTCCGGATCTACTCTTCTTCCCAGATAGGATGAAGACTTTGGAGCCTCTTCTGGACCTCTTCAGCCACCGGATGATGGATCGCCAGCCATTGCTTGGGTTGGATGAAGATTTTGGAGCCAGGACCGATCGGTGATACCCGGTGAGGTGAAGACAAGGTAGGATGATCTTCAGGGGCTTAGTGTTAGGTTTATTTAAGGGGGGTTTGGGTTAGATTAGGGGTATGTGGGTGGTGGGTTGTAATGTTGGGGGGGGTATTGTATGTGTTTTTTTTTACAGGCAAAAGAGCTGAACTTCTTGGGGCATGCCCCGCAAAGGGCCCTGTTCAGGGCTGGTAAGGTAAAAGAGCTTTGAACTTTAGTAATTTAGAATAGGGTAGGGCATTTTTTATTTTGGGGGTCTTTGTTATTTTATTAGGGGGCTTAGAGTAGGTGTAATTAGTTTAAAATTTTTGTAATATTTTTCTTATGTTTGTAATTATTTTTTTATTTTTTGTAACTTACTTCTTTTTTATTTTTTGTACTTTAGTTAGTTTATTTCATTGTAGTTATTTGTAGGTATTGTATTTAATTAATGTATTGATAGTGTAGTGTTAGGTTTAATTGTAGGTAATTGTAGGTATTTTATTTAATTAATTTAATGATAGTATAGTGTTAGGTTTAATTGTAACTTAGGTTAGGATTTATTTTACAGGTAATTTTGTAATTATTTTACTATATTTAACTATTTAATAGCTATTGTACCTGGTTAAAATAAATACAAAGTTACCTGTAAAATAATTATTAATCCTAAAATAGCTATAATATAATTATAATTTATATTGTAGCTATATTAGGATTTATTTTACAGGTAAGTATTTAGCTTTAAATAGGAATAATTTATTTAATAAGAGTTAATTAATTTTGTTAGATTTAAATTATATTTAAGTTAGGGGGGTGTTAGTGTTAGGGTTAGACTGAGCTTTAGGGGTTAATACATCTGCTCCGGTCGGCAGATTAGGGGTTAATAATTGAAGTTAGGTGTTGGCGATGTTAGGGAGGGCAGATTAGGGGTTAATACTATTTATTATAGGGTTAGTGAGGCGGATTAGGGGTTAATAACTTTATTATGATAGCGGTGCGGTCCGCTCGGCAGATTAGGGGTTAATAAGTGTAGGCAGGTGGAGGCGATGTTGTGGGGGTCAGATTAGGGGTTAATAAATATAATATAGGGGTCGGCAGTGTTAGGGGCAGCAGATTAGGGGTACATAAGGATACTGTAAGTAGCTGCGGTTTACGGAGCGGCAGATTAGGGGTTAAAAATAATATGCAGGGGTCAGCGATAGCGGGGGCGGCAGATTAGGGGTTAATAAGTGTAAGGCTAGGGGTGTTTAGACTCGGGGTACATGTTAGGGTGTTAGGTGCAGACGTAGGAAGTGTTTCCCCATAGCAAACAATGGGGCTGCGTTAGGAGCTGAACGCAGCTTTTTTGCAGGTGTTAGGTTTTTTTTCAGCTCAAACAGCCCCATTGTTTCCTATGGGGGAATCGTGCACGAGCACGTTTTTGAGGCTGGCCGCGTCCGTAAGCAACTCTGGTATCGAGAGTTGAAGCTGCATTAAATATGCTCTACGCTCCTTTTTTGGAGCCTAACGCAGCCTTTATGTGGACTATCAATACCAGAGTTATTTTTATGGTGTGGCCAGAAAAAAGCCGGCGTTAGCTACGCGGGTCCTTACCGACAAAACTCTAAATCTAGCCGTTAGAATCTAGTGAAATGCATCTTATAGACAGAGCCTCTATACCCGCTATGCACATTACAATGCTGCACAGATATTTTTGATGACTTTACAGTCTGAACTTTAGGACTGAGCAGTGTATTACATTAAGCTTTGATCATAGTTTTATTAAACCCTCTATACAGCTCTCTAGTATCTAAAAAGAGGTCTCTCACTGGAACAATGGCCCTTACTCTCACACTCTAGATTACATATTACAAAATATGGTTTAACCATTACTTAAATGTGACACTATATTACTACCTTCTTTTTTATGGTGTAAAGGAGACATCTAGACACTATCTGGCTGTTGCTAGTCTATTTAACAATGCACCCCCTTATGGGAAAATTTAAGCATAAGTTACTATAGGAATACAACATAGGGAGCTTTCTTTGAGAATGCATGACATTTGCTGAAGATCCTATGTGTATCTAGATAGTCCCTGACAGGGTTTAAAATAGTCAACTTGCTTCAGACTTTGTCTATATATGGTGATTGCCAATATTATATCAATAACACCCCCATAGACCATTTATAACTTAGGTATAGGAGGTTAAGTTCTATATTATATCGCTATGACTAATGCTCTACATTAGTTCTAATATTTATTACCCCTCACTTGAGTATAGTTTCAGAGCTACCTGGGCTCTTCCCAGCCCTAAATGTCTGAGCATTACTTAAAATTTTTGCCTTAATACGCCTTACTTAAACCTTCCTGTGTCATGCAGCTTACTGGTGAGTCTCTATACTGATATTATAACAACTATATGCAAGGTATATTTATCACCTACTGTGTGTGTATGAGTATTTGAGTGTATAGTATAAACAATGTGGCATGCCCAGGTTTGTTCTGTATCCCACACTAGTTATTTAGACAGATGCAATCACCCCCTCTTACTGCTGTTATATATTAAACTAATTACTATTAAGGCCTGTGTTTTATGAGTACAGCTTCTATAAAAAAAAAAAAAAGCTTCTGCTAGGTCTTGACAGCGTGTATACTTCCCCCGTCTAAATAAAATAGCCAATAGGGGTCCATTTATCACTTATTAATCTTAATATAACTAACCACCTAACTTTATAACTTTCAAAATTACCTTAGGCGATAGTATTATAATTACTTATTGATGTCTCTTGTGTGAGATTATGATGGCCCCTAACCTAATTAGACTACTACAAACACTTTTCTTTTGGCCTCTGAGTTGTTGCGTGAAGTTTGGGACCTATTACTTATTTCCAAGCTCCTGGATTATGTGGAATGTATAACTATACTTATTCACTTGTTGTTAAATGCTTCTGCTATATAACATATCTACTACATGGCAATGAGTAAGAAGGAATATGTAGTTACCATTATTTTAAGTTCACATTGTTGTCTTATGCCTATGACATAGAGCTTTGTTATTTATGTTTGTCTTGCGTTTGTTATCTATATCCTAGGTATTTTAAGTGATAGTCTCATCTCCCCCTATATAGGGGAACTCTCTCTACTTAATCCACTCATGCTCCCTGCTAATAATGGCATACCCCCTATCTAGAATTTGTTGGTAACACAGATTTTCTGCCTATGCTGAGCTCCTCTCTTCCCTTTCCCGCCGGTACATATTGCCTGCGGGTCATATCCCTAATCCTTTCTCCCACATCACTTATAGCTAGCATCTCCCCAGGAGAGGAGCTCACCCAAAAATCCTCTATGCCCCATGCTTCCTAATCTCCCCCCTTTTTTTTTGCGTAACCTTATTATGGCCAAAATAAACACACTCCTCTAATCTTCTGTCTCATAGTTTACCAATCTTACTGTTATGATGGTGCTGAGCCATTTTAAGCCCTGATAATGCTCTTTAGTAACTATTATACCAGCACCCTTATAGGTACAACCATAGTATTAGAGGGGAAATTGAATGACAGTGACTAAGCTAATCCGCACTATGATTTTCTAGATATAATTTTGTTTTGATGGTCCTGGGACCCCTCCACTTGATTATTTCTAAGTTCCTATCACGTACCTTAAGCTATTTATATTTATATAAGGCTCCGCCCTCCGCCCTCCCACCGCCTCCTCTATACACATAGCGGTGCTTATCCGCTGAATATCCTCTCCCTCCCCCCCTATATACCTCAGCCCAAAAGTGGCTGACACATAAGCTAATTCTTCACAGGCTGATACCTTCGACTCAGATAGTCTATCGACACTTTTCTATAGTGCTGTGGAGATCAATCGTTAATAGTATAACATAAAATGAAGTTACATTCCATCTCGCCTAAATTTTTGTCTATCTTCATGTTAAGATTTGATATGTAATTATATTGTCATATGTGAATTCTGTTCTTTTTCTCTTTTCTCTGCTGATGTCAGTTGATAGACAAGGTATTACTCATTTTGATGTAACAATGTAACAAAAAAACTATACACTGTAAAAAAATAATAATAAATAAACACTCCCAGATGGGCTATATAAATGGATTATCTACAAAACATTTATGCAAAGAAAAATCTAGTGAACAATGTCCCTTTAAGCATTAAATAGACCACTCAAAAGTGCAATTATGGTAGAAAACTCACTTTTTTCTTTTTCTCTGATCAATCTCTACTCTCTTCTTCCCCCTCTCCTCTTTTCCTCCCTCTAATCACAAATCCTTTCCCCCCCACTCTTTCTCTAAGCAAATCTCCATCTTTTTTCAACTTTCTGTCTTTTATGTCTTTTGCTTACTGCTCTCTCTGGCAAATTCCTTTATTTATCCCTTTTCACTTGGAAACTCTTGATCCACCCTCCATTTTTACCCTACAACTCACTGGCTACTCTTCCTTTGTCTAATTAATTTATATTTACTAATCTATTTCCCTACACAAGGTCCTGACAATCTTTCTTTTGATCTATGTAATCACACCTCTCTTATTGACCAATAATGTAATGGTATTTCTATTTGCAAACATAAGCAAAAAGTAAATCAAAAGTCCTGTTACAGGCAATTCTAATGCGATTCCTATATAATGGAGGTGAACAATATTCGGAGTGTCAGCATATTGATGAAATCAAGACAGTGAAGGAAAATCAATGGCAATTAAGCTGTTACTCACTGTAGAGTTGCTGAGTTGAATACTTAGTCTCTGATTGTTATATAGCTCTTCTTGGTCTGCTAGCTATCCGCCTCTGGTCCAGTACTGCTCCCAGGCACGGGCAGTGATTATTCGCCTCTCTGAGTGCCAGCGATTCCTCCGGCTCTGGCAGTGCTTCCACACAGACCAACTCAGCGTTCCTCTTCATCAGTCCCACATGATCAGCCCACAAGCCAATAAATGCTACACAACTGCTCCAGCCATTTCAAGGTGCAACGTAATAGATGAACATGCTGGTAAATTGGCAACAGGGACAAAAGAAAAGAAAATGTTTGTTGTGCAATAAAAAAATCCAAATGTATTCAAAGTAGGGTAAAACTGGTACTGCAACCCACAGGAACACACACAGAGTAGCACTGAATGGCTTAGGCATTTTGGCTACAAAGCCATAGTCATAGCCTACAATACTAGTTCAAACTTGGGTTTAAAGGCATACACAAGTTAGTGATAGGTTAAAAACAACATTGCCTACATGAGTATGGACCAATCAACATAATACAATGTAAACATATATTGCGATACAGTGTTAAAAGAATACATCAAGCACAAATGTCTATACAATATGACCCAAATTAATAATAAAGGAATAGAAGCAAATGAGATGTAATGAAAAAGAGACACTGTTTGGAAAAAGATACTGAAGTGTCAAGTTGCCAGCTAGGGCAAAAAACACACACACACACACATATATATATATATATATATATATATATATATATATATATATATATATATATATATATATATATATATATATATATATATATATATATATATATATATATACATTAGAATGAATAAACTCAAATAGATGAGGTTAGATACAAAAATATATTTTATACAATATATAAATTTTGTGAGGTGAGGGATAACGTACAGATCTTGGCAAATATAGGTAAAGTTGACCATCTATATTATAGTGGTATGGGTTAATGGATACACATGATCCGCTCCATCTATGCAGAAAGCTTTGATTCCACCAAAATACTCGGAGGGTCACATAACCCTACACTCCTCAAAATACATATAGTAAGACTACCCACTAATATACTAGAAATGAACCCATGATGAAAGAAAATATGTATATCTCGGTTTACAAATAAGATGCCCTACAGTGTACAACTCATGGGCTCCTACATATTATATTAATTCTTAATATATCATTATTTTATTATTTAACTGAGATATAGTGCATATGCTGAGCTGTCATTTATTAGGAAGACAAAACAGTATAGAAAATTAAATCTGGAATAAAGATGTAGGGCTGGGAAATAGATATTATTCCCAGTGATTCATTACGTCGTACCTAGAATTGAGACCTGTTGGCAACCTAGTGCCAAGTGTAAAGATCCAGAATGCCTCTCTTTTTGCTAGAATGTGGTCTAGATCTCTTCCCCTTTTGGGTTTCAGGACTTTTACAATGGCACACCAGGTAAAAGTGTTTAGATTGCCTTTATGATAAATTCCAAAATGTTGTACCAAAGGGGTGGATGATCGGAAGATCCTGGTATTAACGTCCCTTGATGTGAGTCTGACATACTGAATCCTACACTGGGTACTCTAAATTAAATAAACAATATATTTAGATGTACAATTCATGCAGGCACCACTATTGTAAGTCCTGTTAGTGATCATACTTGAGAAGGTTTTAGTGTCTTTGACATAGTCACATGGTTTACATTTTGATGCCCACAATTAAAAATGTTCAAATGTTTGAGTCAAGAGCTGCTCAATTCAATGCATGTTTTAAGTAAGGTGGGTGACAGAATAGATCCTAGCATGGGGATTTTCCTATAGGAACACCTCAATCCCAGTATCTACTAATTTATCGTCTGCAGTAAGAAGTATTTGCATATTATTTGTTAAATTTGGGGGTATTGGGCACTGTGTCCAGTTACAAAAGTAACACCTCCAAAACCATCTTTATGGGATTCTTTGGACTCTAGAAGACTATCTCTAGATTTAGTTTGTACCACCCACTTTGCTTTTTGATGGCTTTTTTTGGTATTTTCTAGCTATAAATCAAATCTGTGTTCTAGATCAACTGCTTGTTTTAAATAGTCTGCTGGGTCAGAACAGTTTCTCTTAAGTCTAGTAAACTCTCCTTTGGCTATTGCAAACGGCACATGTTTTGGATGACAGCTAGTGCTGTATAGAAGAGAGTTACCTGAGATTTGTTGGCGGTACACTGTGGACTTGATTGTCCCATTTTCCTGTGCAATCAAAGTAAGATCTAGGAAATTGATCTGCATCATATCATGCTCATAAGTAAACCTCAGACCAATCTCATTACTGTTCAAATATTCAATAAAAGGCGGTATACAATCTTCAAGATCTGTCCAGATGAACAGCTAGTCATCGATATACCGCTTGTAAAGAGAAACGTAATGCATAAAGGGGTTACTATCTCCAAAGATGTGGAAAACTCCCACCGACCAAGAAACAAGTTTGCAAAAGATGGAGAAAAATGTTCTCCTATGGCTGTACCACATATCTGGAGATAGTAAACCCCCTCAAACTGGAAACATTATGGGTCAGCAGAAATTTCTCTTTGCACTCTTTCATTATATTATTCTTCCCTACTGATTTTATTTTTCTTTTGGATTCTACTTTGTGATTTTGCTACCTCTGACAAGTATCTGTTAAGAAGATTCTGCTGTGTCTCTGACCATATTTTTCTTTCTGTTTATCTGACTCTGATTCCTATCCTTCGTTCTTTAACCTACCTTATGATCTCTCACAAGATAGTCTATTACAGTACTAAAAAAGCTTTAGGTTGTACATCACAGATATTGGGAGTGCTTTGCATCAAGCTTTCATATAATGATCTTTAATACAGGAGGTATTCTTATTGGTTCTCCTTCCTAGAAACATTAACATATTACCAGTTACGATGTCTGAGCAGAGCTGATTGAATTATACAATACAGAATGTTTGTTGTAACAATCATAAAAATAACATGGGGTACATTTTCTGTGATTGTAGAGAGACATTCTTATACATTTCAAGCTTTTATGAAAACAGGAAAGCAAATAAAAAAAGGAGAACAATGAGAATATTTGACGTGAACAGAAACAATATAATCTGTGAATAAACTTATTTAAATTAATCTACTTTAAACTCTGCAGAGCATGCATAAGCAGTTCCAGAGCCACGTAAACAAATAAATGAGTAGATGACGGTCTTGTCCAGTTCCCTGTTTGATATAAAAGTGGAAGGAAGATATACCAGCAGCAATAAATTGTATTTTCAGTGATACATTGTATGAAGTACACTTTGAATGTTAGTTTATAAAACCCATCTGACTTTGGTGCATTAATGGAGGCTGGAAGGCAGTTACAAGTTATTCAGAAATTTGTTAATATTTTATTGTACATTTTAGTTAATTAAATAAAACTAGAGTTATAGGAATATTGGATTTATGAAAACTGATAAAATATTTTTCAGCCAAACTTTCTTTTAGAAAGTAATTGAAGCGGCATGTTAGTAGAAATTAGTACTATCACTTTACACCCTGCAAACACATTTACCTAGATTAAAAGTGGAGCAACAATTTTTATCGCTCTTGAACACTAACTCCACTCCCATGTTAAAGTATTACAATTTTAAAGTAAAAAGATAAAGCTGATTTCTCGATATTGCGTCTGTGCTAGCCCCCTTTTATTTTGTCAGTGCTAACTCCCTTTCCTCATAGACTTCTATGGGGTGAGCAAAAAAACCCTTTTTCCTATTTTATCGTTCATGCACCAACTTAAGGCCTTTGCTAGACCAACTGCAATAAAGCCAAAAATGCATTAGGAACACTTTAAAATCCTATGTTCTTCACTTAGAAGAAAATATTATTTTTGGTTTTAAAGATATATATATATAGATATATATATACTATATAATAAAAGGCCAAGTATGTTTGTCCAATGCAGTCATGCGCAGTAGAGACTGCACAAGGACAAACATAACTGACCTTTAGGATCTGACAGCAGAGCATGGAGGGTGTGCTGAAGCAGATGTTGCGGGGGCGTGGTCAGGCAGAGCGGCCGTCAAGAGGGGACATGGCCAGCGGAAGTGCCGTGATGGGGCATGGCCGGACGGGAAATGGTACGGTGGGCATGGACAGGGCATGGTCAGGCAGAGTGGCCATGATGAGGTGACGTGACCGACGGGAACAGGCCAGGTGGGCGTGGTCAACAGGAGTGGGTGTGGCCTGAAAGAGCGCAAAAGAGGGGGATAGAGAGCAAAAGAGGAGGATAGAGAGCAAAAGAGGGGGGATAGAGAGAGCAAAAGAGGGGGGAGAGGGAGAGCAAAAGAGGGGGAGAGCGAGCAAAAGAGAGGGGGGAGAGCGCAAAAGAGAGGAGAGAGAGAGAACAAAAGAGAGGGAGGAGAGAGCAAAAGAAAGGGAAGGGAGATCAAAAGAGAGGGGGAGAGCAAAAGAGAGGGGGGAGACAGAGAGATCAAAAGTGAGGGGGGAGAGAGCGCAAAAGAGATGTGGAAGTGAAAGAGAGCAAAAGAGAGGTGGGAGAGAGAGCAAAAGAGAGGGGGAGAGTGAGAGCAAAAGAAAAGGGGGAGAGAGTGAGGGGGAGAAAAAGAGAGCAAAAGAGAGGGGGGAGAGAGAGAGCAAAAGAGAGGGGGAGAGAGAGCAAAAGAGAGGAGGCAAGAGAGAGAGAGCAAAAAAAAGGAGAGAATAAAAGAGAAGGGAGAGAGAGAGAGAGCAAAAGAAAGGGGGGAGAGCAAAGGAGAGAGGGAGAGAAAAAGAGAGGCGGAGAGATAGAGAGCAAAAGAGAGGGGGGAGAGAGAGAGCAAAAGAGAGGGGGAAGAGAGCAAAAAAGAGGGGGAAGAGAGCAAAAGAGAGGGGGAGAGAGAGAACAAAAGAGATGGAGGAGAGAGTGAAAACGAAGGAAAGAGGAAAAGAGGGGGAGAGAGAGAGCAAAAGAGGGGAGAGAGAGAGAGCAAAAGAGGGGGAGAGGGAGAGAAAAAGAGAGGGGAGAGAGAGCAAAAGAGAGGGAGGAGAGAGTGCAAAAGAAGGGTAGAGGAAAAGAGGGGGAGTGAGAGAGCAAAAGAGGGGAGAGAGAACAAAAGAGGGGGAGAGGGAGAGAAAAAAAAGAGGGTACAGAGAGCAAAAGAGAGGGGAGAGTGTGCAAATGAGAGGGAAGAGAACGAACAAAAGAGAGGGAGGAGGGAGAAAAAGAGAGGGAAGAGGGAGCAAAAGAGAGGGGGGAGAGCAAAAGAGATGGAGGAGACAGAGAGAGAGGGGGAAGAGAGAGAAAAAAAGAGAGATGGGAGAGAAAGAGAGCAAAAGAGAGGGGAGAGAGAGCAAAAGAAAGGGGGAGAGAGAGCGCAAAAGAGAGGGTGGGGAGAGAGAGCAAAAGAGAGGGGAGAAAGATAGAAAAAGAGAGGGAGAGAGAGAGAGAGAGAGAGAGAGAGGGAGAGAGAGAGAGAGAGAGAGAGAGAGGGAGAAAAAGAGAGCAAAAGAGGGGGGGAGAGAGAGCAAAAGAGAGGAGAGAGAGAGCAAAAGAGAGGGGAGAGAGAGAGAGCAAAAGAGAGGGGAAAGAGAGTAATAGAGAGGGGAGAGAGGGAGAGCTAAAGAAAGTGGGGAGAGAGAAAAGAGAGAGGGAGAGAAAAAGAGAGGGGGAGAGATAGAGAGCAAAAGAGAGGGAGAGAGAGAGAGAGCAAAATAGAGGGGTAAGAGAGCAAAAAAGAGGGGGAAGAGAACAAAAGAAATGGGGGGGAGAGAGAGAACAAAAGAGTGGGAGAATAGAGTGCAAAAGGGGGGGCAAAAGAGGGCGCAAAAGAGAGAGAGAGAGGGCAAAAGAGAGGAGAGAGAGCAAAAGAGGGGAAGAAAGAGCAAAAGGGGGAGAGCAAAAGAGAGGGGAGAGAGAGCAATAGAGGTGGAAAAGTGAGAGCAAAAGAGAGGGGAGAGTAAGAGCAAAAGAGAGGGGAGAGTGAGAGCAAAAGAGAGGGAGGAGAGAGAGAGCAAAAGAGAGGGGGGAGAGAGAGAGAGAAAACGAGAGGGGGAGAGGGAGAGAGAGGGGGAGAGAAAGAGAGCAAAAGAGAGGGGGAGAGGGAGCAAAAGAGATGGGAGAGAGAGTGCAAAAGGTAGGGGGAGAGAGAGAGCAAAAGAGAGGGGGGAAAGGGAGAGAGAGGGGGGAGAGAAAGAGAGCAAAAGAGAAGGGGAGAGAGAGCTACAGAGAGGGGGGGGGGGGGAAGAGCAAAAGATAGGTAGGAGAGAGAGCAAAAGAGAGGGGGAGAGAGAGCAAATGTGAGGGGAAAATGTGAGGGGAAAGAGAGCAAAAGAGAGGGGGTGAGAGAGCAAAAGAGAGAAGGGAGAGGAAGAAAGAGGGGGAGAAAGAGAGAAAAAGAGATAGGGGAGAAAGAGAGAGAAAAAAGAGAGGGAGGAGTGAGAGCAAAAGAGAGGGAGGAGAGAGAGAGCAAAAGAGAAGGGGAGAGAGAGAGCAAAAGAGAGGGAGAGAGAGGGGGAGAGAAAGAGAGCAAAAGAGAGGGGGAGAGAGAGCAAAAGATAGGGGGGAGAGAGAGAGAGAGAGTGCAAAAGAGAGAGAGAGCAAAAGAGAGGTGGGAGAGGGAGAGAGAGGGGGAGAGAAAGAGAGAAAAAGAGATAGGGGAGAAAGAGAGAGAGCAAAAGAGAGGGGAGAGTGAGAGCAAAAGATGACTCGTTATGATGAGGTCATCGCTAGGCGCAGGCCATGATGGGCGTGTCCTAGGAATGCATCATGTACGTTCTGTGCAGGTGGGTTTAATTAGTTATAGAGGGTATATAAGTATGTTTTTGTTGCTTTGCACTTTTTGTCTACTTGGGCCTCCACTGAGGAAAGCTCCTGTGTGAGCTGAAACGTTTGGCAACAGGCCAATTTGTACTACCTTTTGATTAAAGTCTGTTTATTTGTCGAGAAAAGAAAGGAGGTTTTGTAAGGGCGCTAATAGCTAAAGATACTATGTGAATTTATTAAGTGTATATCTGTGATAAAAGTTTAAAGTATTAATAAAGTCAGATCTAAAAAATGTGTAAAAAACATACAGTTTATTTATGTGTAAAAGACATACAGTTTATTTAGTTACAATATGATTAAAGAGCTTATAGAGACGTCTCTAGTGCAAATCAATAAAATTTAAAAACAGACAGAATTACAGAAAAAATAAATAAAAGATAAGATAAAAGAGCAAGTAGTACTATTTGAGAATATTCGTATGCTACTTATTATGTTGGTCACTCAGAAATATCACATGTAATGTGACTAGGCAATTTGCCAAATTATCCGTGAGTATTTTAAAGTTCATAAAATTTCATACATACTTCCATTTGAAATTCGTTTACCAACTGGATAAAAACTTTGAAAAAAGATGGAGCTTAAAGCAGAGCTGTGCATAAAAAATGTTTGTAGTATCGAGTTGTATCTTTCTGTCGAGATATACCAGACCTTTGTATTAGTTTCACAGCAAACTTTCAGGGATAATTATCAAGTCCATATATATGAACCAAGAGAGATGTCCCATAAACTTATTTTGCTAATGGTTTGAGATTGCAGTTTGCGACTCCCATACAAATTGTACCTTATCGTATACGTGAGCTACAGCAGGGTATCCTGTGCATCCTGCAGCTCGGTTCCTCCGATCGTGTCCTCGTGTTGTTGGCGTCTGACGTCACATCCAATGTGTGGGGGCCTGCCCTGCGTCCACCAATCAATGCTTGGCCAGTTTCAGGACACCTTTTTGCATCCGATACAAAGTGTACAATTTTCTTCTTATTTCTGATACTTGCTTGTACCGGTCAGCAGAGGTGTGTTTGAATGAAATAAATTAACCTGCACTTAGTGCTTTTAAGCACGCAGGTTCCGATGATATATAATTTCAATGTCTTTTGTTAACAATCAACCCGGGTTGGTTATTTCGGTTCAAACGATAGTGGAGTCAAGGATACAGTCTTTAGCTTCTACGCGTTTCACTCCCTCTAGGAGCTTTATGATATATACAGGGAGTGCAGAATTATTAGGCAAATGAGTATTTTGACCACATCATCCTCTTTATGCATGTTGTCTTACTCCAAGCTGTATAGGCTTGAAAGCCTACTACCAAATAAGCATATTAGGTGATGTGCATCTCTGTAATGAGAAGGGGTGTGGTCTAATGACATCAACACCCTATATCAGGTGTGCATAATTATTAGGCAACTTCCTTTCCTTTGGCAAAATGGGTCAAAAGAAGGACTTGACAGGCTCAGAAAAGTCAAAAATAGTGAGATATCTTGCAGAGGGATGCAGCACTCTTAAAATTGCAAAGCTTCTGAAGCGTGATCATCGAACTATCAAGCGTTTCATTCAAAATAGCCAACAGGGTTGCAAGAAGCGTGTGGAAAAACCAAGGCGCAAAATAACTGCCCATGAACTGAGAAAAGTCAAGCGTGCAGCTGCCAAGATGCCACTTGCCACCAGTTTGACCATATTTCAGAGCTGCAACATCACTGGAGTGCCCAAAAGCACAAGGTGTGCAATACTCAGAGACATGGCCAAGGTAAGAAAGGCTGAAAGACGACCACCACTGAACAAGACACACAAGCTGAAACGTCAAGACTGGGCCAAGAAATATCTCAAGACTGATTTTTCTAAGGTTTTATGGACTGATGAAATGAGAGTGAGTCTTGATGGGCCAGATGGATGGGCCCGTGGCTGGATTGGTAAAGGGCAGAGAGCTCCAGTCCGACTCAGACGCCAGCAAGGTGGAGGTGGAGTACTGGTTTGGGCTGGTATCATCAAAGATGAGCTTGTGGGGCCTTTTCGGGTTGAGGATGGAGTCAAGCTCAACTCCCAGTCCTACTGCCAGTTTCTGGAAGACACCTTCTTCAAGCAGTAGTACGGGAAGAAGTCTGCATCCTTCAAGAAAAACATGATTTTCATGCAGGACAATGCTCCATCACACGCGTCCAAGTACTCCACAGCGTGGCTGGCAAGAAAGGGTATAAAAGAAGAAAATCTAATGACATGGCCTCCTTGTTCACCTGATCTGAACCCCATTGAGAACTTGTGGTCCATCATCAAATGTGAGATTTACAAGGAGGGAAAACAGTACACATCTCTGAACAGTGTCTGGGAGGCTGTGGTTGCTGCTGCACGCAATGTTGATGGTGAACAGATCAAAACACTGACAGAATCCATGGATGGCAGGCTTTTGAGTGTCCTTGCAAAGAAAGGTGGCTATATTGGTCACCGATTTGTTTTTGTTTTGTTTTTGAATGTCAGAAATGTATATTTGTGAATGTTGAGATGTTATATTGGTTTCACTGGTAAAAATAAATAATTGAAATGGGTATATATTTGTTTTTTGTTAAGTTGCCTAATAATTATGCACAGTAATAGTCACCTGCACACACAGATATCCCCCTAAAATAGCTAAAACTAAAAACAAACTAAAAACTACTTCCAATAATATTCAGCTTTGATATTAATGAGTTTTTTGGGTTCATTGAGAACATGGTTGTTGTTCAATAATAAAATTAATCCTCAAAAATACAACTTGCCTAATAATTCTGCACACCCTGTATATATATATATATATATATATATATATATATATATATATATATATATATATATATATATATACACATGTATACATACACATTTACATATTTAGGCATTGTGACAGAGAGTCTGGTTTGGTCATAGAGGGAGTATATATTAGACCAAGTTTAATACATTTCACTTTACCACTTTGCTAAGAAACCCCAGAGAAGTGATTAGTGTTTTTTAGTTGTGAATACTTTACAGTTGTTAAAGACAATTAAACTCAGGTGCGGCTCATGATTACTGCTCCTAGGGTTTAAAATGGAAACATTTATCTAGCTAAGTAGATTACAGCCAGTCAGGAGGCCTGATATGATGTGTTGTGAAAAATATTATGTACTAAATGTTTGGCTGGATTTCTGTTTGCTGTTACATTCTGTAAAGGACATTTGTGTTGCTGCAGACAATGCAGGCAGAGATTTGCTGTTTTGGAAGCTTTTGCAGAGAAGCGTGTCCTTTTGCCTTACGGTTACCTGTGAACAAACTGTATGCTGCTGTTAAAGTCACTTGCTATTTTGGAAGAAAATACAGTTTTGAAAACTTTAACTGGATTCCTCTATTACATTTAAACCCTAGAAACAGTGGTTGCCAAAGATTCTTGTTACAGCATATATATACATTGGAGCCCTTCCCAGTCAAACACCTTGTCATATGCCACATCCCTTTAAAAAACTTTTAAAACTTTTTTTCCAAAACGAACATATATTTTTTTTAATAAAAATGTATATATATATATATATATATATTAGTGATGTTGCGAATAGTTCGCCGGCGAATAGTTCCCGGCGAACATAGCATGTCCGCGTTCGCCTCGGCTGGCGAACATATGCGATGTTCGATCCGCCCCCTATTCGTCATCATTGAGTAAACTTTGACCCTGTACCTCACAGAATACACATTACAGCCAATCAGCAGCAGACCCTCCCACCTCCTGGACAGCATCCATTTTAGATTCATTTGGAAGCTGCCTTCTAAGTGAGAGGAGGGACAGTGTAGCTGCTGCTGATTTAATAGGGAAATCGATAGCTAGGCTAGTGTATTCAGTGTCCACTACAGTCCTGAAGGACTCATCTGATCTCTGCTGTAAGGACAGCACCCCAAAAAGCCCTTTTTAGGGCTAGAACATCAGTCTGCATTTTTTTTTCTGTGTAATCTAATTGCAGTTGCCTGCCTGCCAGCGTGTGTGTCAGGCTCACAGCGTATACTGTGCCCACTTGCCCAGTGCCACCACTCATATCTGGTGTAACAGTAGTGTACATTTAAAAAAAAAAAAAAATTGACTGTGAAATAATAGCAGACAGCTGCCAGTACCCAAGATGGCCGCAAATAAGGCAGATGGGGAGGGTTAGAGAATTGTTTTTGGGGGGATCAGGGAGATTGGGGGCTAAGGGGGGATGCTACACCACAGCATATGTAAATATGCTAAAAAAAATTAAAAAATGTAAAAACCTTTTATTTTAGTACTGGCAGAATTTCTGCCAGTACTTAAGATGGCGGGGACAATTGTGGGGTGGGGGAGGGAAGGGAGCTGTTTGGGAGGGATCAGGGGGTCTGATGTGTCAGGTGGGAGGCTGATCTCTACACTAAAGCTAAAATTAACCCTGCAAGCTCCCTACAAACTACCTAATTAACCCCTTCACTGCTAGCCATAATACACGTGTGATGCGCAGCAGCATTTAGCGGCCTTCTAATTACCAGAAAGCAACGCCAAAGTCATATATGTCTGCTATTTCTGAACAAAGGGGATCCCAGAGAAGCATTTACAACCATTTGTGCCATAATTGCACAAGCTGTTTGTAAATAATTTCAGTGAGAAACCTAAAATTGCGAAAAAATGTAAGTTTTTTTAAATTTGATCGCATTTGGAGGTGAAATGGTGGCATTAAATATACCAAAATGGGCCTAGATCAATACTTTGGGTTGTCTACTACACTACACTTAAGCTAAAATTAACTCTACAAGCTGCCTACATGCTCCCTAATTAACCTCTTCACTGCTGGGCATAAAACACGTGTGGTGCGCAGTGGCATTTAGCAGCCTTTTAATTACCAAAAAGCAACGCCAAAGCCATATAAGTCTGCTATACAGGGAGTGCAGAATTATTAGGCAAGTTGTATTTTTGAGGATTAATTTTATTATTGAACAACAACCATGTTCTCAATGAACCCAAAAAAACTCATTAATATCAAAGCTGAATAGTTTTGGAAGTAGTTTTTAGTTTGTTTTTAGTTATAGCTATTTTAGGGGGATATCTGTGTGTGCAGGTGACTATTACTGTGCATAATTATTAGGCAACTTAACAAAAAACAAATATATACCCATTTCAATTATTTATTTTTACCAGTGAAACCAATATAACATCTCAACATTCACAAATATACATCTCTGACATTCAAAAACAAAACAAAAACAAATCAGTGACCAATATAGCCACCTTTCTTTGCAAGGACACTCAAAAGCCTGCCATCCATGGATTCTGTCAGTGTTTTGATCTGTTCACCATCAACATTACGTGCAGCAGCAACCACAGCCTCCCAGACACTGTTCAGAGAGGTGTACTGTTTTCCCTCCTTGTAAATCTCACATTTGATGATGGACCACAGGTTCTCAATGGGGTTCAGATCAGGTGAACAAGGAGGCCATGTCATTAGATTTTCTTCTTTTATACCCTTTCTTGCCAGCCACGCTGTGGAGTACTTGGACGCGTGTGATGGGGCATTGTCCTGCATGAAAATCATGTTTTTCTTGAAGGATGCAGACTTCTTCCTGTACCACTGCTTGAAGAAGGTGTCTTCCAGAAACTGGCAGTAGGACTGGGAGTTGAGCTTTACTCCATCCTCAACCCGAAAAGGCCCCACAAGCTCATCTTTGATGATACCAGCCCAAACCAGTACTCCACCTCCACCTTGCTGGCGTCTGAGTCGGACTGGAGCTCTCTGCCCTTTACCAATCCAGCCACGGGACCATCCATCTGGCCCATCAAGACTCACTCTCATTTCATCAGTCCATAAAACCTTAGAAAAATCAGTCTTGAGATATTTCTTGGCCCAGTCTTGACGTTTCAGCTTGTGTGTCTTGTTCAGTGGTGGTCGTCTTTCAGCCTTTCTTACCTTGGCCATGTCTCTGAGTATTGCACACCTTGTGCTTTTGGGCTCTCCAGTGATGTTGCAGCTCTGAAATATGGCCAAACTGGTGGCAAGTGGCATCTTGGCAGCTGCACGCTTGACTTTTCTCAGTTCATGGGCAGTTATTTTGCGCCTTGGTTTTTCCACACGCTTCTTGCGACCCTGTTGACTATTTTGAATGAAACGCTTGATTGTTCGATGATCACGCTTCAGAAGCTTTGCAATTTTAAGAGTGCTTCATCCCTCTGCAAGATATCTCACTTTTTTGACTTTTCTGAGCCTGTCAAGTCCTTCTTTTGACCCATTTTGCCAAAGGAAAGGAAGTTGCCTAATAATTATGCACACCTGATATAGGCTGTTGATGTCATTAGACCACACCCCTTCTCATTACAGAGATGCACATCACCTAATATGCTTAATTGGTAGTAGGCTTTCGAGCCTATACAGCTTGGAGTAAGACAACATGCATAAAGAGGATGATGTGGTCAAAATACTCATTTGCCTAATAATTCTGCACTCCCTGTAATGGCATGTCTGGCACACAGTGTTGGGGCAAGGGTCCATCTGACCACTGGTACCTGGTCTGCAAAGCATGGTCAGGGCAGGTATATCACCTACCCTGCGCACTGTGAAGCGGGCGTAACCCTTACACTACCTGATTGATACAACATCATACCTGATGTTTTAAAGCATGTTATTCCAAACAATTTAGGAATGTTAGGTGATTTATGCCCTTTATGGATTAAAACCAGACTCTGCATCAACTATGTAATTTTCCATGGGAGTTTTGCCATGGCATAGTCCAGGTGTTAGTGCCCTTTAAACAACTTTTCCATCACTATTGTGGCCAGAAAGAGTCCCTGTGGGTTTTAAAATTCATCTGCCTATTGAAGTCTATGGCGGTTCACCCGGTTCGCCCCGTTCGCAAACTTTTGCGGAAGTTCGCTGTTCGTGAACCCAAATTTTTAGGTTCGCGACATCACTATATATATATATATATATATATATATATATATATATATATATATATATATATATATATACATATATATGTATAAGGGTGAGTAGAATGTGCCCGCTCAAAGAGATTGAGTGGAGACAAGCGTTGCTCCTAAAAATGCGCTAGTCAGTGATATGAAGACCTGGTAAGACAGCTATTGGATACAAATATTTAACTATAGACTAAGTCTATGTTAACTATTACAAAATATGATACAAAGGGTTAACAGCGCTTACAGATCTTTCTAAATATTGGATTTAGTATGAGTCTCTGGAGAGAAAAAGAAATATGTATATATATATATATAGTCCTTGGTTAGAGAGCAAAGTTGTGAATCCAAAGAGATTGAGTGGAGACAAGCGTTGCTCCTAAAAATGTGCTAGTCAGTGATATGAAGACCTGGTAAGACAGCTATTAGATACAAATATTTAACTATAGACTAAGTCTATGTTAACTATTAGAAAATATGATACAAAGGGTTAACAGTGCTTACAGATCTTCCTAAATATTGGATTATGCCAGTATTGATAGTATGGGCACACTCTAAAAGGAATCCAAATGTTCACATAGGTACATTCTACACCACACAGACAGCTTGAGTATGAAGCTGTCTGTATGAAAAGGTCCTTTTCAACAGAGCTATACTGAGAGCTTCTAACTTTGTGACCCTTCTCTGAACTTTCTTCTAAGTCTGCAACGTCTTTTTTGAGATCGGCCCCCAGAATTGCACTTCATACTCAAGCTGTCTGTGTGGTGTAGAATGTACCTATGTGAACATTTGGATTCCTTTTAGAGTGTGCCCATACTATCAATACTGGAAGAGGGGAAATTCAACTTGAAATCTACTGGTGGAAATCACCAAATATCCCAAGACATTTGCACAACAGCAGGAAAGTTCATACTAAGACAACAAAGCACAGCTCCAAGAGGCAACAAGCACAGGAAGTTTCCAGGAGAGACCAGTACAGAAGGATCCACACTTCCTTCTACTCCAAGAGGCAGTCGAATAACACAGATCAGATCATCCTGGATCTACTCACCACCAGATACATCCTCCAATGCGGCAAATTTACCTTATGCGATTGGGGTAATTTTTGGTAAGGGTATCTAATACACTCCTACTACACTTGGATTCACAACTTTGCTCTCTAACCGAGGACTATATATATATATATATATATATATATATATATATATATATATATATATATATATATATATATACATATTTCTTATTTCTCTCCAGAGACTCATACTAAATCCAATATTTAGGAAGATCTGTAAGCGCTGTTAAACCTTTGTATCATATATATATATATATATATATATATAAATTTACTTTAAGTACTTAGAGATAAATATTGAAGAGGACACAGTAGTGTTCTCTCCAAAAAAGACAGGGATTTCAGCACTCCATAAAATTATAAAATAATTAAGTCACTGACACATTCGAAGAAATTTATTACATTTATTAAGAGCAGGTGTTCAAAGCTTTCGCGCAACCAAACAACTTCTGGGTCCCCTAAATGAAAACCACACAAGATTAAGTATTAGTAAAAAAAAAAAAAAAAAAAAAACACATACATTTCAATATACAATATGTACATTAAATGCATAGATAAAGCTGGCCAGCTCACTGTGAGTAAACACGATACAAATAGAAACTTAAAATTAGGCTAGAGAATTATTAAGCAACACCCCTACCAGCTGGTAGCCCTGTATAACTACAGGAATCTGCTACCATGGATAATATTGGGGATCCATGCAAAATAACTCAAAATACACAAGTGAAAAATCGCAACACCTCACTCAGGGGATAATCAAAACAAACTTGGAAACTTGTTACCTTGAGAATAATCTGAGGATCTATGCCAGTCACTTTTATACTTAGCAATTAGGTAAAGCAATTAGTTACATGCTTAACATTTTACACTCTATGTTCAAGAAACAACACCCCGACCAGAGGGTAGCACCAATATTGCAAAAAGGTACCTGCTACCTTGGTACTGTTTGGGGATCTATGTTTCTCTAGTAGTAGATGTGTAATCACAGCATTTATAAAAACCAAATATATAGAGCAAGCAATATGAGCTATTAAGGAATTTGATAATAAGAAACTCTTCAAATCCGCTGTAGCCTTGTTCAAGCTGTAATGTGTACAGTTTAGTACATTTTATTAATCCCAGACAGTACATTCCATTTTAGACTTGTAAGTCCGTGAATACTTTACAAATGACTTCTGGCGCTTGAAATCCTCCTACTTTTTACGGTGATGAAAATCTGGATGCGGTGCCTGCTTGCTGCTGTGGTTGAAAAGCTGTGTGTTGCATCGAGTAACACTCAGGGGCTGGATCTCAGCTGTGCAAAATGACGTCACACGCCAACGGCCGTTTCACCCCCCATGTGACCGAGCATCATTGGGGCTTCCTCAGGGCGTACCTTCTCCCTAATAAATATAGTGCATTTTATTTATATATATATATATATATATATATATTAGTGTAAAACTTTATTTTAATATGTTTTACTTGTGTAACTTTTATTTGAAACCTTACACTTTACTTCAGGTCTCAGGTCAAGCTAATTCTTTTAGCACTAGTTGGTCTTTTGCTCAAGTATAAACAATCACTTTTAGCTTGTAATATGAGAGATATTTAGGGCTAGATTGTAAGTGGAAAATTTGCCCGTTTGCGGGTGCACGATATATAACCAGCCATTACAAGTAACTGGTTATTACTACCTTGACTCACAGGTACCAATTAGCGCTCAAAAAATACCTCTGGTTAATTTTCCCAATGTCTCCCAATTGCCCCCAAAATTTATGCCTAGATTTAGAGTTCTGCGGCCAAAGGGGTGCGTTAGCTATGCGTGCTTTTTTCCCCCCGCACCTTTTAAATACCGCTGGTATTTAGAGTTCACAGAAGGGCTGCGTTAGGCTCCAAAAAGGGAGCGTACAGGCATATTTACTGCCACTTCAACTCTCAATACCAGCGTTGCTTAAGGATGCGGCCAGCTTCAAAAACGTGCCGATTCCCCCATAGGAAACAATGGGGCAGTTTGAGCTGAAAAAAACCTAACACCTGCAAAAAAGCAGCGTTCAGCTCCTAACGCAGCCCCATTGTTTCCTATGGGGAAACACTTCCTAAGTCTGCACCTAATACCCTAACATGTACCCCGAGTCTAAACACCCCTAACCTTACACTTATTAACCCATAATCTGCCGCCCCCGCTATTGCTGACCCCTGCATATTATTATTATTAACCCCTAATCTGCCGCTCCGTACTCCGCCGCAACCTACGTTATCCCTATGTACCCCTAATCTGCTGCCCCTAACACCGCCGACCCCTATATTATATTTATTAACCCCTAATCTGCCGCCCCCAATGTCGCCACCACCTACCTACAATTATTAACCCCAAATCTGCCGACCGGACCTCATCGCTACTATAATAAAGTTATTAACCCCTAATCCGCCTCACTCCCACCTCAATAACCCTATAATAAATAGTATTAACCCCTAATCTGCCCTCCCTAACATCACCGACACCTAACTTCAAGTATTAACCCCTAATCTGCCGACCGGACCTCACCGCTACTCTAATAAATTTATTAACCCCTAAAGCTAAGTCTAACCCTAACACTAACACCCCCCTAAATTAAATATAATTTAAATCTAACAAAATAAATTATTTCTTATTAAATAAATTATTCCTATTTAAAGCTAAATACTTACCTGTAAAATAAACCCTAATATAGCTACAGTATAAATTATAATTATATTGTAGCTATTTTAGGATTACTATTTATTTTAAAGGCAACTTTGTATTTATTTTAACCAGGTACAATAGCTATTAAATAGTTAATAACTATTTAATAGCTACCTAGTAAAAATAATTACAAAATTACCTGTAAAATAAATCCTAACCTAAGTTACAATTAAACCTAACACTACACTATCAATAAATTAATTAAATAAAATTCCTAAAAATAAATACAATTAAATAAACTAACTAAAGTACAAAAAATAAAAAAAGAATTAAGTTACAAAAAATAAAAAATTTTTTTTACAAACATTATAAAAATATTACAAAAATTTTAAGCTAATTACACCTACTCTAAGCCCCCTAATAAAATAACAAAGCCCCCCAAAATAAAAAATGCCCTTCCCTATTCTAAAATAAAAATTGAAAAGCTCTTTTACCTTACCAGCCCTTAAAAGGGCCTTTTGCGAGGCATGCCCCAAATAATTCTGCTCTTTTGCCTGTAAAAAAAAACATACAATCCCCCCCCAACATTACCACCCACCACCCACATACCCCTAATCTAACTCAAACCCCCCTTAAATAAACCTAACACTAAGCCCCTGAAGATCTCCCTACCTTGTCTTCACCACGCCGGGTATCACTGATCCGTCCAGAGGAGGGTCTGAAGTCTTCATCCAAGCCCAAGCGGGGGCTGAAGAGGTCCATCATCCGGCTGAAGTCTTGATCCAAGCGGGGGCTGAAGAGGTCCATCATCCGGCTGACGTCTTGATCCAAGCAGGGGCTGAAAAGGTCCATCATCCGGCTGAAGTCTTGATCCAAGCGGGGACTGAAGAGGTAATCCGGCTGAAGTCTTGATCCAAGCGGGGGCTGAAGAGGTCCATCATACGGCTGAAGTCTTCTATCAAGCGGCATGTTCAATCTTCTTTCTTCCGGCTCCATCTTCATCCCCCCTGACGCGGAACATCTATCCTGGCCGACGACTTCCCGACGAATGACTGTTCCTTTAAGGGACATCATCCAAGATGTCGTCCCTCGAATTCCGATTGGCTGATCGGAATTAAGGTAGGAAAATTCTGATTAATAGTTTAATTTAGGAAGCGGCGATGTCGGGGAGTGGTGGAATAGGGGTTAATAGATTTATTACAGTGAGGGCAATGTTGGGGTGTGAGGGAATAGGGGTTAATAACTTTAGTATTGTGGCAGTGATATTGGGAGCGGCAGATTAGGGGTTAATATATTTATTTAGGTTGCAGCGATATCGGGAGTGGCATATTAGAGGTTAATAACTTTATATAGGTGTCGGTGATGTCAGGGGCAGCAGATTAGGGGTGTTAAGACTTAGAGTTTATGCTAGGGAGTTAGGTTTCAACGTTACTTTTTTCCCCCATAGACTTCAATGGGTCTGCGTTACAAAACTTTTCATTCCGCGATCGCAGGTGTTAGGTTTTTTCTAACCCACTCTCCCCATTGATGTCTATGGGAAAAGAGTTCCCCAGCACGTCAAAACAGATCTTGTATTTTGTGCGGTATGGAGCTCAATGCAACCATATCTCACGAACATGCCGGCTGTTTCAAAACTTGTAATGGCTGCACTATAGAGGGTGAAATAAGGCAAGTTTTGTTGCGTTCGATAAATTCGCTATAGCGCGCATAACTCGTAATCTACCTGATAGAAAATAATGTACTTTTTCTAGGAAGCTCTGGGTCCACTAGCGCTCCAGATAAAGGGATAAGACCAATAAACCCTTAAAATATATAAAAGATAACAGATGTTGAATTCTGTGTATGCATATGGCTGCAGCTAACCTAAAGCGAAGGGAAATTCTCTGTATCACCCTTCTAAATGAGAAATAAAACAGAAAAAATAAAAGGTTTGCGATGCCTAGCATATAAATACATATGAATAAAAATTGCAATTAAAATAAAATTGACAATAAGTATAGAGCAAATAGTAAAATACAGCACCTCATATACTAATAAGAGCAATAAATAATTCCACAAAAGGAAAATAAAGAGATTAAAAGAAAATCCTTAAGCACATAAGTAAAGGCACTTATAAAGTTCATATGAGTTTTTGTATTCTTAATTCATCCGATCCCCCTATGGGTGTGCACTTACTTGAATCAACCTCAATCTGTATGAGGTAAGTAGAGACATAATCACTTATCAGTTCACACTGTCTGGAAAAGCCACTTGTATAGAGTGAGGCAGTACCTTTAGACCTTGGAATACCCACAGGTATAAAAACTTTCAAATCCTCTATCCTTGGAGTGAGGTAGAATTTTGGTTTGGTGGCATGAAAGTATAAACAAAAGGACACTAATAGTGCATTACCTTTTTATTATTGTTATAACATACAAACACCAGTAGATTAAACCTACTCACAAAAATGCCCTCAATAAATGTGGTAAATGACAAGCATAAAAACAAGTGATGGCAAATAGCAGCAGCTGTGAAGAGTTCAATCGATAGCAGTAATGAATAACCTTACACGTTTCAAAGGCATGTAAGACTTGCGTCTGCCTTCTTCATCAGAGGTTTGTATTTGCTACAGGACTTGCGTGTCTATTTACAGACACCAAGCGTGATTACGTCATGGGGGTGGATCTCTCTGTCACTATAGAGATCGTAATAACTTTATGTGAATTCTATGTGGATACAAAGTGACAATTTTAAAACGGCATAGTTTACAAGCATGAAATATTGAGAATGGACAATTGGGCAAGTCACTACAAGAGAACAATATACTATTGTGACATCTTAAACTTATCTATCTAGTGAGAATTCAAAATCACAAATAAAACCAGCATATTTTAAAAAGCATGAAAGGTCATATGTACAAACCGGACAATAAGATAAGTTATTATTTTTTTTCTATTTACCTCATACAGATTGAGGTTGATTCAAGTAAGTGCACACCCATAGGGGGATCGGATGAATTAAGAATACAAAGACTCATATGAACTTTATAAGTGCCTTTACTTATGTGCTTAAGGATTTTCTTTTAATCTCTTTATTTTCCTTTTTTGGAATTATTTATTGCTCTTATTAGTATATGAGGTGCTGTATTTTACTATTTGCTCTATACTTATTGTCAATTTTATTTTAATTGCAATTTTTATTCATATGTATTTATATGCTAGGCAGCGCAGAGCAGACCTTTTATTTTTTTCTGATATATTTCTGATAGAAGCGGTTTCTTGAAGGCAGCCTGCATCATAGCACATTTGTTTTAAAGGGATATGTGTGTCTGATCAAGATTGCCTGTAACATTTTATAAAGGACTGAAATCAGTGTTCAAAGGCATTTTACTATACATCTCTGTGGGAGGTGATAAATCTAAGACACTAGTGGAATTTTAAAAGCAGCATTGTGAAGTGTGTTATTTAAATAAATGTGATTTTAACTTTTGGCTTGTTCTTTTCTTCTAAGGAACATAATTTGGTGATGTGATATTAATATCCCATAGAAATCAGTAGCCGTGTCTTTTTATAAAAGTGTGTTTCATTTTTGCAAAATGTAATTTTTTTTTTTTTTTAATTGACGGCTTTTTTAATATTGTACAGGTGGCCCTCGTTTTACAACGGTTCAATTTACACCGTTTCAGAATAACAACCTTTTTTTTCCAGTCATGTGACTGCTATTGAAAAGCATTGAGAAGCAGTGGATTTGTTAAAATAGCCAGTAGGTAGAGCTGTCCGCTTGTGTTAAAGCAAAGCGAAGCAAGCTGAAATTAATCAGTTTAATCAGACCTGAGCTATCGAGCAGATTTCAAAGGAACAAAATCTTCCTGTCTATAAATTAGTCCAGATTGGAATGCATAGAAAGAACTGTTTGCAGAAAAATGCAAGTGAAGTCTGTGTTGTGTGATTATTTTATTAGGTTTATAATGCTGTTTAGCAAATGTTTTTGTCCATTTAACTTAGTTTAATTATATATTCTGTGTTGTGTGCTTATTTTATTAGGTTTATAATGCTGTTTAGCATTTAAAGTCTTCATTTCAAAGCTTTAAAAATAATGTATTAGGTGTTACTTATGCCAATTTTGATAGGGGCCTGGAACCTATCTCCCTCACTTCCCATTGACTTACATTATAAACTGGGTTTCAATTTACAACGGTTTCGATTTACAACCATTCCTTCTGGAACCTAACCCCGGCGTAAACTGAGGGCTACCTGTACTTGTATTGTGGTAGAAGATTTCACTGTACTGTGCGTGTACTAGTTATAATATCATGACCACAATGTACCAAATGTATTCTATATTAGCAAAACATTTGTTACAGTGTGGCTACAATATTAGAAGTTAACATGTTAAGTACTGGGTAAACTTATTTTGATAGCATTCTATTTCAATTGCTGTTCACAAAATGCGAAATAGAACATGTTTGGTAAAGTCTGGTTGAAATAAAAAATATTCAACTAAGTTTACACAGTGCTGAACAGGCTTACTTATAATATTACGGCCATACTGTAACAAACATTACTAATATGGGGCATGTTTCATACAGTGTGGTCATGATATTAGAACTAAAACACACAATGAAAATTTACAGTGGCAATACTAATATAATATTAAAAAAGGTGTCAAACAAAAAACTAATTTTACCTAGTGCAAAGCTGAAAAACTGCACTTTGTTAAAATGAAAAAAACAAAACAAAAACATGGCTATTGTCTTCTATGGAATATTAATATAATAAATATGATGTGTACAACACAGTCAGGGTAATCCATTCATACACGTTCCAGCAACAGAGGAGTCTGCAAATCTCATAATAATCCACACATATTTGTACACATACCTGTCCAGCTGTTAAAGTCTTCTGCCCTTCAGGAATGTAATCAATATCCCTAACTAAACCATGGGCTTACCAGCAGGGGAGGTTTCCACAAAATGCCATCTACCCCTTTACTTTGCCTGCCTTTGGATGCCGCAAAGACATGCTGGAAACTCTTACAGGATTTTTCCCACTCCGGGGGACGTCACTCTGCACTGTCCGCTTCAGTAAACGGAGACCTCACAAATCCGTGCCATGTAAATCAAACAACAATATATCTTCCATGGATTTAACTTCAATAAAAACAACTCTTTATTCGATCATATTAAAAGCATGGTATCACAATAGAAAAAAGTGAGCAAGTAGATCACCATAGAAAAAAAAGTTAGCACGTTTTCCTATGGTGATGTAACGCCAGTTGCAATTTTTTAGGGGATTATGTGGATTCTCCGCTGCAGAACTATATTACTGATTCCTTTTATAACTTGTATTGATGTATTATGATAGTTTGTTTCACACTCAACAAAGTTGCTACTATTTTTTAGTAGTACAGTAATGTCAATAGTGATTTACTGAGAACTGTAAAAACAATATCATCTGGATTAGTTCAGATGAGCTGATGGAATTTAGATTATTACCTATGACTTAAATAGAGACAGTTCAAATATGGTTACTAACCGTTGTTTCTAGATATTAGTTCCTGAAGGACTGCTGCTTCTTATTGCTTCAAGGCTTTGCGGAATTGCCTGGAGTCTGACCTGTTACGACACAGGGGGCGTGACTTAGTTCCAATCTATGGATCCGCTACCTTGCAGAGAGAGGATGACTTTCCGTTGCTTGTTCTAAAGCAGTTTCCTCAATGGTTGTAGGAGAGCGGTTTAGGCTCGGTAAGTCTAGTAGAAGTGAGCATAACCTTGTCCTGTCTGTAATGTCGGAAACAGAGGCAAGTGCAGCAAGGTCTGTGCTGACTTGGTAGCCTGCTGATTGTTGTTCTCGGAGGTTCAGCAAACAGACAGGAGATGTGTCCTTGTATGAAACATTAAACCGTGTCCCTGGTTTAAGTGTAAGAGAATTCTATAGCAGTCTCCAGGAGTTTAGCACAGAGTAATCCTTTTGGAATAGATTTGATCAGCAAACAGCTTACTAGTGAGGAGGCTCAGTGCAGAGCTAGTGAACAGGATCAACTAACAAAATACTAAGCACCTGTTTGCAGGTGCACAGAAGATTTAAGGGTTATGGGAGTGGGTTTAAGGTTGGAGTCCTGAAATCACCCCCTCCTCAAGCAAGCTGACCCTCGTGGGTGGTCAGGTAAGTGGCGATGAAAAAGCGACACCAATCTGGGATCGTGTATGTTAGTAGATGGTTACCAAGTATCTTCCTGACTGGAGTATCCCCTTCATTGTACCAGATATTCAATCAGCCAATCAGATTGAGCTCGCATTCTATTGGCTGTTCCGATCAGCCAATAGAATGCAAGCTCAATCTGATTGGCTGATCTGATCAACCAATTGGATTGAACTTGATTCTGATTGGCTGATTCCATCAGCCAATCAGAATTTTCCTACCTTAATTCCGATTGGCTGATAGAATTCCGTCATTCGTCGGGAAGTCGTCGGAAGAAGAAGATGGGTCCGCGGTGGAGGTCTTCAAGATGGAGCCGGTCGTCATCGGATGAAGATAGAAGATGCCGCTTGGATCAAGATGGTTGCCGGTCCAGATCGCCTCTTCTTCCCGGATAGGATGAAGACTTTGGAGCCTCTTCTGGACCTCTTCAGCCACCGGATTATGGATCGCAATCCCCCGCTTGGGCTTGGATGAAGATTTTGGAGCCTGGAACGATCGGTGATACCTGGCATGGTGAACACAAGGTAGGAAGATCTTCAGGGGCTTAGTGTTAGGTTTATTTAAGGGGGGTTTGGGTTAGATTAGGGGTATGTGGGTGGTGGGTTGTAATGTTGGGGGGGGTATTGTATGTTTTTTTTTACAGGCAAAAGAGCTGAATTCTTTGGGGCATGCCCCGCAAAGGGCCCTTTTAAGGGCTGGTAAGGTAAAAGAGCTTTAAACTTTTGTAATTTAGAATAGGGTAGGGTATTTTTTTATTTTGGGGGGCTTTGTTATTTTATTAGGGGGCTTAGAGTAGGAGTAATTAGTTTAAAATTGTTGTCATTTTTTTCTAATGTTTGTAAATATTTTTTATTTTTTGTAACTTAGTTCTTTTTTATTTTTTGAACTTTAGTTAGTTTATTTAATTGTATTTATTTGTAGGAATTTTATTTAATATATTTATTGATAGTGTAGTGTTAGGTTTAATTGTAGGTATTTTATTTAATTAATTTATTGATAGTGTAGTGTTAGGTTTAATTGTAACTTAGGTTAGGATTTATTTTACAGGTAATTTTGTAATTATTTTAACTATTTTAGCTATTAAATAGTTCTTAACTATTTAATAGCTATTGTACCTGGTTAAAATAATTACAAAGTTGCCTGTAAAATAAATATAAATCCTAAAATAGCTATAATATAATTATAATTTATATTGTAGCTATATTAGGGTTTATTTTACAGGTAAGTATTTAGCTTTAAATAGGAATAATTTATTTAATAAGAGTTAATTTATTTCGTTAGATTTAAATTATATTTAATTTAGGGGGGTGTTAGTGTTAGGGTTAGACTTAGCTTTAGGGGTTAATCCATTTATTACAGTAGCAGTTAGATTCGGTCGGCAGATTAGGGGTTAATACTTGAAGTTAGGTGTCGGCGATGTTAGGGAGGGCAGATTAGGGGTTAATACTATTTATTATAGGGTTATTGAGGCGGGAGTGAGGCGGATTAGGGGTTAATAACTTTATTATAGTAGCGGTGCTGTCCGCTCAGCAGATTAGGGGTTAATAAGTGTAGGCAGGTGGTGGCGACTTTGAGGGGGGCAGATTAGGGGTTAATAAATATAATATAGGGGTCGGCAGTGTTAGGCGCAGCAGATTAGGGGTACATAGCTATAATGTAGGTGGCAGCGGTGTACGGAGTGGCAGATTAGGGGTTAATAATAATATGCAGGGGTCAGCGATAGCAGGGGCGGCAGATTAGGGGTTAATAAATATAATATAGGGTCGGCGGTGTTAGGGGCAGCATATTAGGGGTTCATAGGGATAATGTAGGTGGCAGCGGTGTGCGGTCGGCAGATTAGGGGTTAAAAAATTTTAATAGAGTGGCGGCGATGTGGGGGGACCTCGGTTTAGGGGTACATAGGTAGTTTATGGGTGTTAGTGTACTTTAGAGCACAGTAGTTAAGAGCTTTATGAACCGGCGTTAGCCCAAAAAGCTCTTAACTACTGACTTTTTTCTGCGGCTGGAGTTTTGTCATTAGATTTCTAACGCTCACTTCAGCCACGACTCCCATTGAAAAGATAGGATATGCAATTGATGTAACTGGATCTGCGGTATGGAAAAGTCACGGCTGGAAAGTGAGCGTTAGACCCTTTAATGACTGACTCTAAAAACCAGCGGTAGCCCAAAAACAGCGTTAGGAGCCTCTAACGCTGGTTTTGACGGCTACCGCCAAACTCTAAATCTAGGCCTTAGGGTTTATTTTTATTTTACAGGTAACTTTCAATTTATTTTAACTAGGTACAATAGCTATTAAATAGTTATTAACTATTTAATAGCTACCTAGCTAAAATAAAGAGAAATTTACCTGTAAAATAAAAACTAACCTAAGTTACAATTACACCTAACACTACACTATACTTTAAATTATTCCTATTTAAAACTAAATACTTACCTGTAAAATAAGCCCTAAGATAGCTACAATGTAATTAATAATTACATTGTAGATATTTTAGGAATTATATTTATTTTACAGGTAACTTTATATTTATTTTAGCTAGTTAGAATAGTTTTTAAATAGGTATTAACTATTTAATAACTACCTAGCTAAAATAAATACAAAATTACCTGTAAAATAAATCCTAACCTAAGTTACAATTAAACCTAACACTACACTATCATTAAATAAATTAAATAAATTAACTACAAATAACTACAATTAAATACAATTACATAAACTAACTAAAGTACAAAAAAAAAGCTAAGTTACAAAAAATAAAAAAATAGGTTACAAACATTTTAAAAATATTACAACAATTTAAAGCTAATTACACCTAATCTAAGCCCCCTAATAAAATAACAAAGCCCCCAAAATAAAAAATTGCCCTACCCTATTCTAAATTAAAACATTTCAATGCTCTTTTACCTTACCAGCCCTTAAAAGGGCCTTTTGTGGGGGCATGCCGCAAAGAATTCAGCTCTTTTGCCTGTAAAAGAAAAATACAACCCCCCCCACATTAAAACCCACCACCCACATACCCCTAATCTAACCCAAACCCCCTTAAAATAACCTAACACTAATCCCCTGAAGATCATCCTACCTTTAGTCGTCTTCACTCAGCCGAGCAGCAATGAAACTGAAGAGGAGATCCGGAGCGGCAGAAGTTATCATCCAAGGGGCGCTGAAGAAATCTTCCATCCGATGAAGTGATCCTCTAGGCGGCGCTGAAGAAGTCTTCTATCCGGGCGATGTCATCTTCCAAGCGGCACTGAAGAAGTCTTCTATCCGGGCGATGTCATCTTCCAAGCGGGGTCTTCAATCTTCATCCCGCCGACGCGGAACATCCTTCCTTCCCGACGGACTACCGACGAATGAAGGCTCCTTTAAGGGACATCATCCAAGATGGCATCCCTTCAATTCTGATTGGCTGATAGGATTCTATCAGCCAATCGGAATTAAGGTAGGAAAAATCTGATTGGCTGATTGAATCAGCCAATCAGATTGAGCTTGCATTCTATTGGCTTATCGGATCAGCCAATAGAATGCAAGCTCAATCTGATTGGCTGATTGGATCAGCCAATCGGATTGAACTTCAATCGGAAGGGAATTGAAGGGACGCCATCTTGGATGACGTCCCTTAAAGGAGCCTTCATTCATCGGTAGTCCGTCGGTAAAGAAGGATGTTCCGCGTCGGCGGGATGAAGATTGAAGACCCCGCTTGGAAGATGACATCGCCCGGATAGAAGACTTCTTCAGCGCCTCTTGGAAGATGACATCGCCCGGACGGAAGACTTCTTCAGCGCCGACTGGAGAATCACTTCATTGGATGGAAGATTTCTTCAGCACCCCTTGGATGATCACTTCTGCCGCTCCGGATCTCCTCTTCGCTTCCATCGCTGCTCGGCTGAGTGAAGACGACTAAAGGTAGGATGATCTTCAGGGGATTAGTGTTAGGTTATTTTAAGGGGGGTTTGGGTTAGATTAGGGGTATGTGGGTGGTGGGTTTTAATGTTGGGGGGGTTGTATTTTTCTTTTACAGGCAAAAGAGCTGAATTCTTTGGGCCATGCCCCCACAAAAGGCGCTTTTAAGGGCTGGTAAGGTAAAAGATCTTTGAACTTTTTTAATTTAGAATAGGGTAGGGCATTTTTTTATTTTGGGGGGCTTTTTATTTTATTAGGGGGCTTAGATTAGGTGTAATTAGCTTAAAATTGTTGTAATGTTTTTAAAATGTTTGTAACCTATTTTTTTATTTTTTGTAACTTAGCTTTTTTTTGTACTTTAGTTAGTTTATGTAATTGTATTTAATTGTAGTTATTTGTAGTTAATTTATTTAATTTATTTAATGATAGTGTAGTGTTAGGTTTAATTGTAACTTAGGTTAGGATTTATTTTACAGGTAATTTTGTATTTATTTTAGCTAGGTAGTTATTAAATAGTTAATAACTATTTAATAACTATTCTAACTAGCTAAAATAAATACAAAGTTACCTGTAAAATAAATATAATTCCTAAAATAGCTACAATGTAATTATTAATTACATTGTAGCTATCTTAGGGTTTATTTTATAGGTAAGTATTTAGTTTTAAATAGGAATAATTTATTAAAGTATAGTGTAGTGTTAGGTGTAATTGTAACTTAGGTTAGTTTTTTTTTTTACAGGTAAATTTCTCTTTATTTTAGCTAGGTAGCTATTAAATAGTTAATAAATATTTAATAGCTATTGTACCTAGTTAAAATAAATTGAAAGTTACCTGTAATATAAAAATAAATCCTAAGATAGCTACAATATAATTATTATTTATATTGTAGCTATATTAGGGTTTATTTTAAAGGTAAGTATTTAGTTTTAAATAGGATTAATTTAGTTCATAATAGAAATATTATTTAGATTTATTTAATTAATATTTAAGTTAGGGAGGTGTTAGGGTTAGTGGTAGACTTAGGTTTAGGGGTTAATAATTTTATTACAGTGGCAGCGGTGTAGTGGGGGGCACGATAGGGGTTAATAAATGTATTATAGGTGGCGACGGTGTAGGGGGGGCATGATAGGGGTTAATAAATTTAATATAGGTTGCGGCAGGGTCAGGGAGCGGCGGTTTAGGGGTTAAACTATTTATTTAGTTGCAGCGAGATGCGGGATCAGCAGGATAGGGGTTAATAACTTTATTATTGAGGGTGACGGTATAGGGGGGGCAGGATAGGGGTTACTAGGTATAATGTAGGTGGCAGCGGTGTCCGGGAGCGGTGGTTTAGGGGTTAATACATTTATAAGAGTTGTGGCGGGGTCTAGGAGTGGCGGTTTAGGGGTTACTAACTTTATTTAGTTGCGGGGGGCTCCAGGGGTGCTGGTATAGGGGGTAGAACAGTGTAGTTTAGTGTGGGTGCTTAGTGACAGGCTAGCAAGAAAGCTGTAGCAGAAGAAAGCAGAAGAGCAGCGAGATCGGATGAGTGATAACTCTCACAGTCCGCTGCTCATCGCCCCGTACTTGGTGCGCTGATTTTTGACAGCTTTTTTGATATCTTAGGCGATGTTAGGCGAGCTTAGGCAGGCGTATTGGGCCGGCGAAGGCAGGTAAAATAGACACGTTGATAACTACCCCCCAATATCTGGAATCCAGTAAGGATTGTACCTCATATTCCTCAGGGATGTGTGACACCGGTATAGGTGTCAAGATAGGTGTGGAATCTCTCATGTGTCCGGCTGGTTTTAATAGTGAGACATGAAAGGTGGGATGTATACTCATTGTGGAAGGTAGATCTCGAGCCACAGTGTTGGCATTTATTATTTTGAGTATTGGGAATAAACTGATGAACAATCTTCCCAGCTTTTTACTAGGTATCTGTAATTTTAAGTTTCTAGTAGACAACCAGACATGATCTCTGACTGAATGCGTAGGAGAGTTATGTTGTCTCAAATTGTAATGTTTCTTTTGTTAGTCTTGAGCATCCTTAATGTTCTGATGCAGATTCCTGAAAGTTTCTATGAGTGAATTTGTTATTTGATCAACTTGAGATGAGGTTGATATGCCACCAGGAGAAAATGAGATAGTTGGTTGATTTCCGTAGTTGGCAAAGAATGGTGTCATCTTAGTTGTAGAATTGATGGAATCATTGAATGCATCGTGAGATACTGTATCCAGTCAGTTTGTTGTTGGGAACAATAGCATCGAAGGTATGGTTCCAGCCATTGATTCAGTCTTTCTGCTTGTCCATTCATTTGAGGGTGGAAGGACGTACTAAAACGATTATCAATTTGTAATAGCTTACAAAGTTGTTTCCAGAAACGAGAGGTGAACTGGGTTCCTCGATCTGAGGTGAGTATGGGTGGAATGCCATGAAGCTTAACCACATGTTTTAAAAATAGCTGGGCAGTCTCAGATGATGTAGGGAGTTTGTGGAATGGTATAAAATGAGCCATCTTACTGAATCTATAATGATCTATATTTACAAGAATGGTATTTTGTTTCTCTGAAATTGGAAGTTCGACGATGGAATCTAATCCCACATGTGGCCATGGTTTTTCTGGAATCTGTAAAGGCATGAGAAGGCCATAAGGGTGTTGCTTGTCTGACTTGGATGTTATATAAACTGTGCAACTTTGTATGTAATGAGATACAAAGGTTTTTAAACCAGGCCACCAGAATTCTCTTGAAATCTTTTCTAATGTTCGCCTTACCCCCTGATGTCCAGATAAAGGAAAATCGGGGAATAGTTTTAACAATACTGGACATAAGTCAGTTGGTATATATAACTTTTCATTGATTAATCCTTATCCTTGGTTAATTATTGTTTTAGTTCTTTTGTGAGATTTGATGTGAGACCTATAAACCATTCACTGGGTATGATGTTAAGGGGGGCTGTAGAGGCTCATGGTTTCTCATCTTTTCGAGAAAGCACATCAGCTTTGCCATTCTTATTTGCTGGTCTGTATGTGATATTATAGTTAAATCTGGCAAAATAAAGGCTCCACCACACCTGTCTGGAGGAGAGAGTCTTGTTGCTCTGTAGATATTCCAGATTTTTGTGATTGGTATTTATAATTATGGGTAGTTGAGTACCCTCTAGGACAGAGCTTTCCAGACTTTTCATGTTGGTGACACACTTTTTAGACCTACATCATTTTGCGACACAGTAATTAATTCAGTTGTACTAGCAAAAAGGAGGTTAAACTAACTTGTTTTAAGAGATACGGACACATACATAAATTATATAATAATGAAATGTTTTTACAAGTAACAGTAAGTATGTGCCAGAATTAAAAATAAAGTTTAATAACACCAATAGCTAATTACTATTTTAATGGGGTGTATGAGGTTGATAGGATGAACACAGTTTCTGAATATTTGGTGAAATATTAAATAAAGATACTCGCATTTCATCATCAAGCATTTTTAAGCTTCCACTTCCTATCCATATATCAAGAGCAGGAGCAGCAATGCACTACTGGAAGCTAGCTGCAAAAATACCCCAATGTGACTTCTGACTTAAGCTCAGCATTTAAGCTGCCGCCCTCAGAGCTCCGTGAGTCCGATTGACTACTGTCTGCGCTGCAAACACACTGCTGTCCCACTCAATGACTACACATGCAGTCACGAGCCAATTAAGGAGACTTCACGTGCAGTCAGGAGCCAATGTCCCGCCAAAGACGCCAATGGGAATAGTTTCAGTTCCCACTGAGCTGCGCCAATTGGTTAAGATGATCTGTGACCCACTAGGTATCAATCACGTGTCAACCATGTGATATGCGTAGCAGGCAGGCAGGCAGGCAGAAAGTCGGAAACCAAAAAAATAAAAATTTTAAAAAATTTGTGCTGAAGCAGGGACACACCTACACACTGCTGCCGACACACTAGTTTGTCCCGACACACAGTTTGGAAAGCACTGCTCTAGGAGATGTCTCCAATGTTCTAATGAACGTTTAAAGGCAAGGAGCTCTTTCTCAACAATAAGGTAATGCCTCTCAGCTGAATTCATGACTTTTGAAAAATATGCTACCGAATGTATGGGTCCTTAGAGAGTATCACATTGAGAGAGTATGGCACCTATTACGTAGCTCAAGGAATCTACTTCCAAGATATATTGTAGTAGTGGATCTGGGAAGTGTGGTATAGGAGCACTGATTAATCTTAATTTGAGCTTTTCAAAAGCTTCAGTTGCTTCAGAGTTCCATTGTAATGGAGTTGTGGAACCCGTGAGACGTGTGAGAGGTTTTGCTATGTGGGAGAAATTCTTAATAAATTTCCTGTAGTAATTTGCAAAACCTAAAAAGCATTGAAGTTCTTTCCTATTCTTTGGTTGCTGCCAATCCTTTACTGTTTGGACTTTATTATCTTCCATGTGTATCCCGGATGGACTAATGTGATAGCCTAGGAATGATAGTTCATTAGTATGGAAAACATTTCTCCGGTTTAGCATATAGGTGGTGTAGTCTAAGTCTGGATAGTACCCATCTGACATGTTTGATGTGTCGTCGAGATAATTTACTATACAGACATCCAGGAGATCTCTAAAAATATAATTGATAAAATGTTGGAAGGTAGCCGGGGCGTTGCAAAGCCCAAATGGCATAACCAGATATTCATAAAGTCCATATCTTGCTCTAAATGCGGTCAACCACTCATCACCCTCTCTAATTTGTATGAAGTTGTATGCCCCTCGCAAGTCTAGTTTGGTGAAGATCTTCGCTTGACACAACCTTTCTATGAGTTCAGGTATCAAGGGCAATGGATACCTGTTATTGATAGTTTTCTTATTTAATTCTCTGTAATCTATAATCGGGCTCAGTGACGAGTCTTTGTTCCTTGCAAAAAAATACCAGCTCCAGCTGGTAATGTGGATGGTCTTACGAAGTCTTTACGTAGATTGTCGTCTAGAATTTTTTTTTTAGGTGTTCTTATTCAGGTTGACTGAGTGGGTAGAGGTGTCCATAAGGTATTGTTGCTCCTGGTTGTAATTCAATCGGACAGTCGTTGACCTGTAAATTCTTCCAGTCTATTATTGGTTGTTGCAGTTGTAGCCAGTTTAAACCTAGAACGATGGGGAATAGGGGAGAAGGTAAGACATCAAATGATAAATATTCTGTATGACCTGTAATCATTTCAACAAGAATGGGTATGGTATGGTGAGTTATAGGGCCTGTGATAATGGAAGAACCATCAATAACACAAATTGAAATGGGTTTTTGCTTACACACCAAAGGAATTGTATTATTAACAACCAGGGTCTTATCTATGTAGTTCCCATATGCTCCTGAATCCACAATGGCCTCAGTGGTCACTCTGCTTTGGTCCCACTGTAAAAGCAAAGAGATCTGACAATAAGTGGGTTTCACTTCACATGGTTGTGATGAATATATATCAGACTTACTTTTCTTGGACTTTAGGGGGATGGAACAATCCTTAACCACATGAGAGGGACTTGCACAATGCATGCATAGCTGTTGAATCCTTCTTCGACTCCTCTCCTCTGCAGACAAGAGTCCTCTGATGACTCCTATTTCCATGGCCTCTACAGCGGGTTTGCTGCTGGATGGTTGTTGGTTATAGCAGTGGGCACTGCTGTTAGGAGAGTCTGAGGTATACCATTCATCCTTCCTTTCCCTCAGCCTTCAATCTATTTGGATGACTAGTTTCATCAGAGCTTCTATGGATCTTGGTAAGTCTGTGTGGGCTAACTCATCCTTTATTTGATTAGAAAGTCCTAACCTAAATTGATTTCTTAATGCTATGGCATTCCACTGGGAATCAGTGGTGTATTGTTTAAATTCCGTGATATAGTCTTCTACAGGGCGGCGACCTTGCTTCAGGCTTCTCATCTGTGTCTCTGCTGTTAATTGCAAGTCAGTGTCCTGATATAGTTCACCCATTGTTGCATAGAAATCATTAAAGAGGCTAGTATGGGATTGTTAGTCTCATAACAAGTATCGGCCCAAACCCTGGGCTCTCCTCTGAGAAAGGAGATCAGAGTTAGAACCTTTATTCTGTCTGTATTATAAGTCTTTGGTTTAAGATTAAACAAAAGATTGTATCAGGTAGAAAAGTATCAGGTAGAGAGACCTGAGGTTCATGTGTGTAATCAGGTTGATTGCCTTTTAAGGCTATAGAGTCTTTTATATTACTGCGCAGAGTTTGATTTTCAACCTGTAACTCTCTAAGTCTCTGCCCGAGCTGATCAACTCTTTGGGACAAATTGAAAACAATCTGGGGTAGTTCTGCTGGATCCATAATGGCTTAGTATTATGTAACGCCTGTTGCAATTTTTAGGGGATTATGTGGATTCTCAGCTGCAGAACTATATAACTGATTCCTTTTATAACTTGTATTGATGCATTATGTTAGTTTTTTTCACTCTCAACCAAGTTGCTACTATTTTTTAGTATCACCATAATGTCAATAATGATTTACTGAATACTGTAAAAACAATATCATCTGGATTAGTTCACATGAGCTGATGGTATTTAGATTAGCACCTATGACTTAAATAGAGACAGTTCAAATATGGTAACTAACCGTTGTTTCTAGATATTAGTTCCTGAAGGACTGTTGCTTCTTATTGCTGCAAGGTATTGCGGAATTGCCTGGAGTCTAACCTGTTACGACACAGGGGGTGTGGCTTAGTTCTGATCTATGGAACTGCTACCTTGCAGAGAGAGTGTGACTTTCCGTTGCTTGTTCTAAACCAGTTTCCTCAAGGGTTGTAGGAGAGAGGTCAAGGCCCCTATTTAAGAAAGTCTGGCGGACCTGATCCGACAGTGCGGATCAGGTCCGCCGGAACTCACTGAATACGCCGAGCAATACGCTCGCCATATTCAGCATTGCACCAGCAGCTCACAAGAGCTGCTGGTGCAAAGTCGCCCCCTGCAGACTCGCGGCCAATGGGCCGCCAGCAGGGGGGTGTCAATCAACCCGATCATACTCGATCGGGTTGATTTCCGGCGATGTCTGTCTGCCTGCTCAGAGCAGGCGGACAGGTTATGGAGCAGCGGTCTTTATGACCGCTGCTCCATAACTGCTGTTTCTGGCGAGCCTGCAGGCTCGCCAGAAACACGGGGCATCAAGCTCCATTTGGAGCTTGATAGATAGGCCCCTCAGGCTCAGTAAGTCTAGTAGAAGTGAGCAACACCTTGTCCTGTTTGTAATGTCGGAAACAGAGGCAAGGGTAGCGAGGTCCGTGCTGACTTGGTAGCCTGCTGATTGTTGTTCTCCAAGGTTCGGCAAACAGACAGGAGATGTGTCCTTGTATGAAATATTAAACCTTGTCACTGGTTTAAGTGTAAGAGGATTCTATAGCAGTCTCCAGGAGTTTAGCACAGAGTAATCCTTTTGGAATAGATTTGATCAGCAAACAGCTTACTAGTGAGCAGGCTCAGTGCAGAGCTAGTGAACAGGATCAACTAACAAAATACTAAGCACCTGTTTACAGATGCACAGAAGATTTAAATGTTATGGGGGTGAGGCTAAGGTAAGAGCCCTGGCAGGTGATGCCATACTTTTAATATGATGGAATAAAGAGGTGATTTTATTGAAGTAGTATTCATGGAAGACTTCTTCGTTTATGGGACATTAATATCCCATACATGAAATTGTGTTTCTAAAAAGAAAAGAACACACTATGGGGCCCATTTATCAAGCTCCGAACAGAGCTTGTGGGCCTGTGTTTCTGGCGAGTCTTCAGACTTGCCACAAACACCAGTTATGAAGCAGCAGTCTAAAGACCACTGCTCCATAACCCTGTCCGTCTGCTCTGATGAGGCAGACAGGAATCGCCGGAAATCAACCCGATCGAGTATGATCGGGTTGATTGACACCTCCCTGCTGGCGGCAGATTGGCCCTGATTGGCCGCGAGTCAGCAGGGGGCGGCGTTGCTCTACACATTTAGCGAGGTCTTGCGGACCTGATCCACACTTTCGGGTCAGGTCCGCAAGACCTTTGATAAATAGGCCCCTAAAAGATAAAAACACATTTATTAAAATAATGAAATTATATAATATAGTATTTTACGGTATAATACATTCAAATAAAACACACTTTAAAAAAATTTGCAATATAGTAGCAATATCCAAGCTCCTATAGGTTTATTATTGGTTTCTTTATTAATAATATCATATAATATTATTATATATAATAGCATACGAGCAAATGTACAGGAGTTCCATGGGAGTTTCATTAGTGTTCCATGGGTATAATCAGTATTTTAATGGAGAAAGATTGCAGGGAGTTTCTGATTTTACAAAGAGTGTCCTCCTGCCTTGCCAACCCTTAAAGGGACATGAAACCCACATTTTTTCTTTCATGATTTAGAAAGAGAATGCAATTTTAAGCATCTTTCTAATTTACTTCTATTATCTCATTTGTTTTATTCTTTTGAAATTCTTAGCTGAGAAGCATATCTAGATATGCTTATTAGCTGCTGAATGGTTGCTGCACATAGAAGCCTCGTTTGATTGGCTCACTGTGTGGATTGCTTTTTCTTCAACTAAGGATATCTAAAAAATGAAGCAAAATAAATAATAGAAGTAAATTGTAAAGTTGTTTAAATTTGTATTCTGTATCGGATTCATGAAAGATTTTGGGTTTAGTGGCCCTTTAAGTGGTGAGATTATCAGTTGTAAGAAATCTGCTTTCTGTACAGTGATACTTAGTTTGCATATCTATTCGTTTAACTGTTACTAAACAGAAACCATTTTTACTTTTAGTTAACACACATTATATGTTGTTTGAATGCTTCATCTAATGTACCTCTAATATAGTTGTTTGTGTATGTAATGCATCCTAGTAATGTTTTGTATGTTGTATATCGATGCATAATCTGCTTCCGCTTTATAAATAACTGATACTAATAATAAAATAATAATTATTATTTATTGATTAGATAAAAAATACTACTTGTATTTTACCTTTAAAATAATTATAGATTGTTTTAGTCAAATAAATTTATCAAAAAATTGTGAGTTGGCAATAGATGAGTGGGGGATTGGAATAAATTAATAATCCCTAAAAAAGTAAATCTTCAGGCTATGATTTACACCAGTATTAGTCTGCTATGCAGCAAATACTGTGTGCTTCTCCAGCATAATGTTATTTAATGATCTTGTTTTGTTCCTGATATTTCATGTTTACCTGAGACATTCTGTTCTATATCTTCAGCTCACAAGTACTCTTAATGTTTCTATTTGTTTCAGAATATCTTCAGTTTATGTCAGACCTTTGTCTCCTTATCTCAGGACCTTTGCTGTGTATATCCTGGACTCTGCAATATATTTATCAGTATCTTAAAACAACTAAAGTGTATATCCTGTACTCTCTAATATATCAGTCAGTATCTCAAAACCACTGCTGTGTCCATCCTAAATTTAATTTTCCTTCTATTAACCCTTTCTTTATAAGTCATAGGGGCCAATTTATCAAGCTCTGTATGGAGCTTGATGCCCCTGTTTCCGTGCGAGCCTTTAGGCTCCACGGAAACAGAAGTTATGAGGCAGCGGTCTAAAGACCACTGCTCCATAACTTGTCCGCCTGCTCTGAGGCCGCGGACAGAAATCAACCCAATCAAATACAATCAGGTTGATTAACACCCTCCTGCTAGCGGCTGATTGGCCGTAAATCTGCAGGGGGCAGCATTGCACCAGCAGTTCACAAGAACTGCTTGTGCAATGATAAATGATGTCGGCATTTATCGATGTGCAGTGGACATGATACGCTACCCCATAAATCTACCCCATAGAGTGTATTTGTACGATTATATTGTCATATCTGTATATCCTTTTATAACCAGCAGTCATTGGTACCATAGACCAGAAAACAGACATCAGTAATATGTAATTGAAAAAGTAGTTAAAGACATCTTATTAGAGGTTTTAATGGGACCCAAATTTTTTTCTTTTGTGATTCAGATAGAGCATTAAAATTTTAAGCAACTTTCTAATTTACTCCAATTATCAAATTTTCTTTATTCTCTTGGTATCTTTATTTGAAATGCAAGAGCGTAAGTTTCGATGCCGGCCCATTTTTGGTGAACAACCTGGGTTGTCCTTGCTAATTGGTGGATAAATAAATCCACCAATAAAAAAGTGCTGTCCAGAGTCCTGAACCAAAAAAACCCTTAGATGCCTTCTTTTCAAATAAAGATAGCAAGAGAACAATGAAAAATGATAATAGGAGTAAATTAGAAAGTTGCTTAAAATTGCATGCTCTATCTGAATCATGAAAGAAAATATTTGGGTTCAGTGTCCTTTTAAGCAAATACCTCAGTGCTCCTCAAAATAATCTAAAAGTGTCAATCAGCGTTAAAAATAAAAAATATTATTAAAGCTATAAAATAAAGACAGGGCAATACATCAGAATGGGATTACAAAAAAAAAAGATGGCAAGGGGCATGGACATAGGCGTTTTGTGCAGAGCCTCCACTTGGTCACTGAATCATGATTGTACCGGAGAAGAGACAGCTGATAAGAGCACCAGTTTTGTTTGTTTGCAGTTAAGCAAATGTATTTATCTATTTTATTTTACAAATCTGAGTGGTATGTAGAATTGATTTAAAAATGTTAATAGCATTTTTTTCCTTTGAAATATTTAAATACAATGTGATTATAATCAACCTTTTTATGAGTCTTTTAAATTTGAGTATAGTATAATGTGCCCCCTGGTTAATCCCACGATTAATGATCAACATTAAACATTAAAACATTTTGAATGCCTTTGTTCTACACTTTTAAATTTCTACTTTGCTTGCTCCTTTCTCACCAGGTTCTTTCTTGTTTCCATCTTTTTTCTTTACCTTATTCCTGTTTTCAATTTAATTCCATTATTAACAAATTAATCCCCAGCCCTTCACCATGTACACACACTCTTTCCCTACATTTTGCTCCCTAAACCCTCGATTTTATTGATTTTTTATCTTCTTCTCACTATGTTTCTAATTTATTTCCTCTGTATTCTCTTTCATATATATATATATATATATATATATATATATATATATATATATATATATATATATATATATATATATATATATATATATATATATATATATATACATTTTTTATATCTTTGTGTACTTGGGTTTATACCCTGTATAAGGTCTAATTGTTGAGGATTAGGTCAATGAGAATTAATTCTTTAATATTGGTTCAGATCTTATGTATTGTAGATTTATAAATAATGGCATTTACTTTGTTTGATGCGACATGGGAAGCAGAACTTTCTGCTACTTTCTCTATGAGCAATTCCATTGAGAGCAAGGATGGAGAGGGAGAGAGCATTAATATTTTTGGAGCTTTCAAAAATTACAAACAACTTCTTATGAAACAGATTAGACTTAGGGCTGAATCTTCAAGTCTTGAAAATTATATACTGAATGAAATTATTCCCAGAGGCCTTAGGCTCAAATTGGATCCTGGTACTAATTTAAGGAATGATGAAGGTGGAGAGGCTTTCTTAGAAGATTGGAATACTAGCCTATCAGAATGCTCCATTGGATTGATGAAAAAAATGGTTGCTATAAATAAAGAAATACTAGAAAAAACTAAGTTAGAAGTTGATGAGGCTCTTGTTGTTGTTAATAATTTTGAACAGAATTCAAACTTGGCAAAATTAAACAGCGAAATGAAGGAACAAATAGCTAGATTACAAACTGAAATTAAATTACGGAAAGGAAGGAAGTTGGTAAGGGATCAAAAGGACTATAGGAAGAAACAGGTTTATACCTACAGGTAGATTTGGGGTTCTTATGACTCAGGGACTGATTGTTCCGATACAGAACATGATATCCATCTATCAAAAATGAATAACGCCCTGGCCCAAGTCCTTCACAAGAAGGAGAGGGGGCAGGAAGAGATGTAATAGGGACAAATACAGATATTGGAGGAAGACGGTATCCATACCGACAGACCAGGTACAGGGAGTACAATCAGAGTTTAGAAAGGCCCCAGAACTTTCCGCCAAAGGGGTCGGAGGAGTCGACAGCCCTATTAAATCTTCCTAACTGTAAAGATAATCTACAGGTGAATAATTTGTCTAAATTTAAACTCAATAATTGCCATCAACTTATATGCCCCAACTTTCCTTCTCCCCTCCTGTAAATCTATTTCTTAAACTGGTTGAACGTGATATCCAAAATTTATCATTCACTGGTATTGTCAATGACAATTTATCAAAAAAAGAAAGGCAAGCATTGAGAGAGTTGAGAGAAGCAGCAAATGTGGTTTTTAAATCAGCAGACATGGGCGGCAATGTGGTTTTATGGGACGAATGCATGTATCTTAAAGAAGTGCAAAGACAGCTAGGAGACAAAGAGCAATATCAGAGACTTGTTTTTAATCCACTTTCAGATTTGAAAATAAGTCTGTTTAAGATACTTAATGATGCAAGAGATGATGGGGTTATAACTATTACAGAGTTTCAATATTTACTGATTGATTATCTAGTGATGCCTATCTTTTATTGCATTCCAAAAATTCATAAAAGTTTAAAAAATCCACCTGGTCGCCCCATCATCTCTGGTATTGGAAGCCTGTCTGAACATATAGGGAATTATGTTGATCATGCTCTTCGTCCATTTTTATCCACTTTGCTGTCATTTGTGTTAGATACAATTGATGTTTTAAGGAAAATGAACAATATGACAGTCAAAAATGGCTCTATATTAGTCACACTTGATGTAGAGAGTTTGTACTCTTCTATACCCCATGAAATCGGTATAAAAGCTTGCGAGGAGTTTCTCTCTAGTAGAGGGACTAAGTTCCAAAAACATACAGATCTAGTAGTGACCTTGCTTAGATTTATATTAAATAACAATGTCTTTATGTTTGACAAAAAAATGTATAAGCAACTAAGAGGGACTGCAATGGGAGCAACATGTGCCCCTACTTATGCCTATCTCCATCTAGGAAAGTGGGAGATGGAGGTGGTATATCAGAACCCCCTTTTTTTGCAGCATGTGAATTTTTGGTTAAGGTATGTGGATGACATTCTCTTAATTTGGGAGGGTGATTATGATACTTTGTTAACTTTTGTTGATGAGCTTAATAGTAATAATTTAAATGTTCATTTGACTATGCAGTGTAGCCAGTCAGAAATTGATTTTCTAGACATCAAAATAAAAAATGTAAATAATTTATTAGTTACTGAAAATTTTAGGAAGACAACAGCTACAAACAGTTTGTTACTTGCTACCAGTCACCACCCACCACATTTAATTAAAGGCATACCTAAAGGCCAATTTTTGCGCCTTAGACGTAATTGCTCCTCAAAAGAGAAATTTGATTCACATGCACAATGCATGCAGGATAGAGTTACTGAGCGAGGTTACTCTAAGAGGAATATCAGTCATGCTAAAGTACTTGCAAGAAGGACAAATAGAGATGATTTGTTGTATAGTAAAAGCAAAACTAAGGACTCAGTTATCCGTTTGGTAACTAACTATAATTGTCATTGGCAAACCATTAGAATGATTTTACAAAAACACTGGTCTGTGTTGACCAGTGATGATAAAATTGCAGCTGAAGTGGGGAATTATCCAAATGTGACAGCAAAAAGGGCTGTAAATATCAAGGATAAGTTGGTTAAGAGCCAATTCATATCAACGCCATCTAAAGGTGATTGGTTACACAAACACATACCTAATGGTAATTTTCCTTGCGATAAATGTGTGACCTGTGATTATATGAAGAGAACAAAAGTATTCTCTGGAAATTGTGATACAGAATTTCAAATCAACCATTTTTTCAATTGTAATACAGAAGGGGTAGTATACCTACTTAAATGCTTGTGTCCCAGGTTTTACGTGGGTAAAACCAAGAGGATTTTTAAAGATCGCTTTAAGGAACATTGGGACGATATTAAGGGAGAGATTCAGACAAGTAGTGTAGCTAGGCACTATCAAGTAAGGCATAACAGCAATCCTAGTTGCTTAAAATTTACGGGTATTGATAAAGGGCTGCTACACGGTCGAGGAGGAGACAATGACAAATGTCTCCTCCAGAAAGAGTGTAAATGGATTTACACTCTTAACACCCTTGCACCTGCAGGTCTTAATGAGAAACTAGATATGGCCAGCTATATTTGATAAACCATTTTTTGATATCTTATTATTTAGGGTATATCCCTTTAAGAATTTACTTAAGCGTATATGTGCAGATATGGTAGATTTTGAAAAGTAGTGGTGCTCTCTTCACTCTCTATCCTTGTACTCATATGTGCTCAATTCTTTAACGTTTGTTAATTGACATTACTTGTATTTCTCAGATAAGATTCCTTTGCTATAAATATATAAGAATTGATCATGAAAGTATAAGCATTCCCTATTGCTTTATAAATCTTAGGTTCTCTATTTGTGGGCCTAACATGCATTATATTCACATTGTGTTTCTGTTATATGTATATTTTTTGTAGATTTGTATAGGTAGGATGTTAAATATGGGTGGAGCGTGTTTGTAAAGCTCCATTAGTAGGGCTCAGATCCATTAGCCCTGAGGAAGCCCCATCTTGCACATGACGTAAGGGGTGAAACGATCGTCGGCAGTGGATTGGAGGATCACATGACACACCTGCATGTGGAAGTCTGTTTGGTTCTACGCCATATGGGTTGGCGTTTGCCTGCTGTTTTTCAGTTGCAGCTTTCTTTTCAACATTTGGATCACTTGCACCAGGATCATTTGCATCAGGATTACATAGTGGGGGCACAGTGCCTGTGACTATTTACAGATAAGTGATTTATTACACTGAATTATCATATCTGACTGGCAATACCGCATAGTAGAGGGTCAATTGTATCAGACCTGTTTGCCAAAAACGAAACTCGTTTGCAACTCTGGGACTGTGCTACTTTGAATCGATATATTTGTATATTGTGACATACATGTTATGTTTTGCTTAGGATATCATCTGCCTGATAACTGAGGGTTGGTGCAAACACCTGATACTAGTTCACCACACTTAGATCCCTATTTAATACCTGCCCAGATATGGCCCTTATATTTGCAGAGGTTCGGTGCGCAGCTGGGGTGTAGTGTGAGCGGTATGCAGTACGAGGTTAAATTTGTATCAAGTTGCACATGATGTTTCTATATTGATACATATGATTCTAACTTCATGCAGGGTTATAAGTGCATAGTCACATGATCTCCTCCTTATGTGTATCACAATGTGGTGATGTGAATAGCAATTTTGTGTATCTTGCTACGATTTTAACACTGAGTATCTTAATATATTGGATGTGAACCAACATCTCTATTTTTGAGGATAATAAATAATGTTGCTAATTATTATAAAAGAGTGCTTGATTCCCTATCTTTCTATTTGGTGCATTTAATAAGATGTTCCATTTCTTTTCTTATAGTTCTCGATAAATATATATATATATATATATATATATATATATAATTTTATATATATATATATATATATATATATATATACACACAGTATCCCACAAAAGTGAGTACACCCCTCACATTTTTGTAAATATTTTAATATATATTTTCATGTGACAACACTGAAGAAATGACACTGCTATAATGTAAAGTAGTGAGTTTACAGCCTGTATAACAGTGTAAATTTGCTGTCCCCTCAAAATAACTCAATACACAGCCATTAATGTCTAAACCATTGGCAACAAAAGTGAGTAAACCCCTAAGTGGAAATGTCCAAATTGGACCCAAAGTGTCAATATTTTGTGTGGCCACCATTATTTTCCAGCACTGCCTTAACCCTCTTGGGCATGGAGTTCACCAGAGCTTTACAGGTTGCCACTGGAGTCCTCTTCCACTCCTCCATGACAACACCATGGAGCTGGTGGATTTTAGAGACCGTTTTCTCCCCCACCTTCTATTTGAGGATGGCCCACAGATGCTCAATAGGGTTTAGGACTGGAGACATGCTTTGCCAGTCCATCACCTTTACCCTCAGCTTTTTTAGCAAGGCAGTGGTTGTCTTGGAGGTGTTTTTGGGGTCGTTATCATGTTGGAATACTGCCCTGTGACCCAGCTTCCGAAGGGAGGGGATCATGCTCTGCTTCAGTATGCCACAGTACATGTTGGCATTCATGGTTCCCTCAATTAACTGTAGCTCCCCAGTGCTGGAAGCACTCATGCAGGCCCAGGCCATGACACTCCCACCACCATGCTTGACTGTAGGCAAGACACACTTGTCTTTGTACTCCTCACCTAGTTGCCACAACACATGCTTGACACCATCTGAACCAAATAAGTTTATCTTGGTCTCATCTGACCACAGGACATGGTTCCAGTAATCCATGTCCTTAGTCTGCTTGTCTTCAGCAAACTGTTTGCAGGCTTTCTTGTGCATCATCTTTAGAAGAGGCTTCCTTCTAGGACGACAGCCAGGCAGACCAATTTGATGCAATGTGCGGCATATGTTTTGAGCACTGACAGGCTGACCCCCCCACCCCTTCAACCTCTGCAGCAATGCTGGCAGCACTCATATGTCTATTTCCCAAAGACAACCTCTAGATATGATGCTGAGCACGTGCACTCAACTTCTTTGGTCGACCATGGTGGGGCCTGTTCTGAGTGGAACCTGTCCTGTGAAACTGCTGTATGGTCTTGCCTAACATGCTGCAGCTCAGTTTCAGGGTCTTGGCATTCTTCTTTTAGCCTATGTCATGTTATGTAGAGCAACAATTCTTTTTTTTCAGATCCTCAGAGAGTTCTTTGCCATGAGGTGCCATATTGAACTTCCAGTGACCAGTATGAGAGAGTGTGAGAGCGATAACACCAAATTTAACACACCTGCTCCCCATTCACACCTGAGACCTTGTAACACTAACAAGTCACATGACACCAGGGAGGGAAAATGGCTAATTGGGCCCAATTTGGACATTTCCACTTAGTAGTGTACTCACTTTTGTTGCAAATGGTTTAGACATTAATGGCTGTGTGTTGAGTTATTTTGAGGGGACAGCAAATTTACACTGTTATACAGGCTGTACACTCACTACTTTACATTGTAGCAAAGTATCATTTCTTCAGTGTTGTCACATGAAAAGATATAATAAAATATTTACAAAAATGTGAGGGTTGTACTCACTTTTATGACATACTCTATATATATATATATATATATATATATATATATATAAACAAATATGAGAGTGCCAATTTATAAGAAGCTGACGTTTTGATTTAATCAAACGTAAATAAAAAAGGAGAAACAATGCTTTTTCTTATAATTGTTTTAAAATTGTACATATATAATGTGGTATTAAAAAATACTCAAAGCTCAATATATAAATATAACTGCATTTATTTAGCAACTTAAAATATCAAGCAAACAGCAAGTACAATGCTTAAAGGGACAGTCTACACCAGAATTTTTATTGTTTTAAAAGATAGATAATCCCTTTATTACCCATTTCCCAGTTTTGCATAACCAACACAGTTATATTAATATACTTTTAACCTCTGTGATTATTTTGTACCAAGAGAACAAAGCACAATTGGTGATAAAAGTAAATTGGAAAATTCTTTAAAATGACATGCTCTATCTGAATCATGAATGTTTAATTTGGCCTAGACTGTCCCTTTAATATAGGTAAAAGCAGAATTGTTCCAGCTGGTGCAAAAACCTTTTATTGTGCAATCTGGGATACAAACAAAGCAAAGCAACGTTTCAGGCCCACACTCGGCCCTTTCTCAAGCTTGACCATCAGTGAGTGAACAAACATTTAAATAGCCCCAATGGCGCCAAATATTGTGATTACAACATATACACTGTTGCCATCTGGTGGAAAGTTACAATATAACATCTATAAAAAATCTATAAAAATGTGTTTAAGAGTGAACCCTTGTGAATAATTCAATCACTAAATATATCGCCACCTAGTGAACAATCATCATATTATTTATCAAAAAAATCTTTAACATATAAAAAAACAATTCAGTGTAAATCAGTTTATGAATAACATGGTGACAAACAATTCACATAACCACAATACATCAAGTTAAAAACATAAATCAAATGTGTCAATCTACAAATAAATATTTATTTTTATTTTTATTTCATGCTTTATTTTATTTTATTTTTGCTTATTTCATATTCCATCCGTAGATTAACACATTTGAGTATTGGTCAATATTGGATATTCAAACTGTATGCACACACCATGCACACCAAGAGACTAAAAGTCTCATGTTTGTGCACGTATGTGAGCATATACATACACATGTAAACTAATCAGCACAATATATAAAAAAAAGCCTGTTCCGTGCTGTGCAGTGGGTGCTGTGTTTCATGTTACATTGTTTAAACCTTTAATATAGATGCCAATATGCACTGGTACTGAAAAGATGGTGAAAATCAGTCAATCACATATCCACCTGAGGAAGGGGCATGTCCCTGAAACACATCATGAGTTGTTAGTTTGGTCTGGCAAGGCAAGTGATCTGTATCTCACTTTATTTTCAGTATTTTGCTTTTAACTATTTTAGAATCCAAACATATGTTGGATACATTAATTTTTTCACACTTTGTTGCCATTTATACAAGCTGTATGAACCACATTGTATCTATTTATGGGATGTTATTTTGTATGTACATTGATATGGGATTGACTGATTGACCCCTTGCTCAGTGTGCTTAGAGAAATACTGCTACACCTCACTGACGAGGCCCAATGAAGGCCGAAACGATTGTCTGGGGTTGCTGTGTTCCTTGTTCAGAGAGGAGTTGCCTGGTATTTGGGCGCTGGACTGGCCGTAATGGGCGAGGTCAGACTGATATACTACAGGAGAATTCTACTCTGTGAAAAGCATTACTGGGCTAAAAGGAGTTGCACCCAGGTGGTGAATCGCCATAGAACAGGCTAACAATGGTATTGAGCTTGTTGTTCATTCCTGTGAGTGCATTTCTCTCTAGTCTCCCTATGTAAAAAATGGTAACCCAGACGTGGACCCCTTGCTCAGTGTGCTTAGAGGAATACTGCTTCACCACACTGATGAGGCCCAATGAAGGCCGAAACGATTGTCTGGGGTTGCTTTGTTCCTTGTTCAGAGAGGAGTTGCATGGTATTTTGGCGCTGGACTGGCCGTAATGGGCAGGGTCAGACTGATATACTACAGGAGAATTCTACTCTATGAAAAGCATTACTGGGCTAAAAGAAGTTGCACCCAGGTGGTGAATCGCCATAGAACAGGCTAACAATGGTACTGAGCTGGTTGTTCATTCCTGTGAGTGCATTTCTCTCTAGTCTCCCTATATATATATATATATATATATATATATATATATATATATATATATATATATATATATATATATATATATATAACTGCTAATTGACAAGGTTTTAAAGAGAATACAGATTTGCAAAATTTGCCCTGCAGATAGGAATTTCTAAAAAACCACTGTTCAAACTGTGAAAGTGAGGCAAGAGGTGGGTGGGGTTTGGCTATTGGAAAACAAACGCTGCTAACAAGCTGTTTAAACAAGTTGTTTATTATTTTAAAAATGTTTAGACTTGCCTTACATGTTATTCTATAGCAAGACAACAAAAGCAGCGATGAGAGGTCCCAGCGCTGCTTTTTAACACCCGCTGGTATTACGAGTCTGGCAGGTACAGGTGTACCCCTCACTTTTTTTCCACGACTCGAGCATACCGCAAATCCACTTACGTAAATTGCGTATCCTATCTTTTCAATGGGCTTTTCCTAATGCCGGTATTACCAGTCTTGGAAAAAGTGAGCGGTACACCCTCTCCTGTTAAGACTCCTACCGCATTTAAAAGTCAGTAGTTAAGAGTTTTATGGGCTAACGCCGTAACATAAAACTCTTAACTAAAGTGCTAAAAAGTACACTAACACCCATAAACTACCTATTAACCCCTAAACCGAGGCCCCCCCACATTGCAAACACTTAAATACATTTTTTAAACCCTAATCTGCCGACTGGACATCGCCGCCACTTCAATAAATATATTAACCCCTAAACCGCTGCACTCCCACCTCACAAACATTAGTTAAATTTTATTAACCCCTAATCTGCCGTCCCTAACATCGCCGACACCTACCTACATTTATTAACTCCTAATCTGCGGCTCCCAACGTTACCGCAACTATATTAAATGTATTACCCCCTAAACCTAAGTCTAAGCCTAACACCCCCCTAACTTAAATATAATTTAAAATAATCTAAATAAAATTACTACAATTAACTAAATTATTATATTATATTATAACTAATAGTTACATTGTAGCTATCTTAGGGTTTATTTTTATTTTACAGGCAAGTTTGTATTTATTTTAACTAGGTAGAATAGTTATTAAATAGTTATTAACTATTTAATAACTGCCTAGCTAAAATAAGTACAAATTTACCTGTAAAATAAAACCTAACCTATGTTACAATTACACCTAACACTACACTATCATTAAATAAATTAACTAAATTAACTACATTTAATTACAATTAAATTAAATAAACTAAAGTATGAAAAAAAACAACACTAAATTACAGAAAATAATAAAATAAATACAATTTTATTAAACTAATTACACCTAATCTAATCCCCCTAATAAAATAAAAAAGCCCCCCAAAATAAAAATACCTACCCTATACTAAATTACAAATAGCCCTTAAAAGGGCTTTTTGTGGGGCATTACCCCAAAGTAATCAGCTTTTTTACCTGTAAAAAAAATTACAACCCCCACAACATTAAAACCCACCACCCACACTCCCAACCCTACTCTAAAACCCACCCAATCTCCCCTTAATAAAAACTAACACTACCCCCTTGAAGATCACCCTACTGATAGAATTCTATCAGCCAATCGGAATGAAGGTAGAAAAAATCCTATTGGCTGATCCAATCAGCCAATAGGATTGAGCTTGCATTCTATTGGCTGATCCAATCAGCCAATAGAATGCAAGCTCAATCTTATCTGCTGATTGGATCAGCCAATAGGATTGAAGTTCAATCCTATTGGCTGATTGGATCAGCCAATATGATTTTTTCTACCTTGATTCCGATTGGCTGATAGAATTCTATCAGCCAATCGGAATTGAAGGGACACCATCTTGGATGATGTCACTTAAAGGTACAGTCATTTAGTGTTAGTCGTTGGAAGAAGAGGATGCTCCGCGTCGGATGTCTTGAAGATGGACCCGCTCCGCTCCGGATGGATGAAGATAGAAGATGCCGCCTGCATGAAGACTTCTGGCTGTCTTGAGGACCTCTTCTGCCCGGATAGGATGAAGACTTCGGATCGTCTGGAGGACCACTTCTGCCGGTTGGGTAAAGACATCTCATGGTAGGGTGATCTTCAAGGGGGTAGTGTTAGGTTTTATTAAGGGGGGATTGGGTGGGTTTTAGAGTAGGGTTGGGTGTGTGGGTAGTGGGTTGTAATGTTGGGGGGGTATTGTCTTTTTTTTTACAGGTAAAAGAGCTGATTACTTTAGGGCAATGCCCCGCAAAAAGCCCATTTAAGGGCTATTTGTAATTTAGTATAGGGTAGGGATTTTTATTATTTTGGGGGGCTTTTTTATTTTATTAGGGGGATTAGATTAGGTGTAATTAGTTTAAAAAATTGTAATTATTTTATTATTTTCTGTAATTTAGTGTTTTTTTTTCCGTAATTTAGTTTATTTAATTTAATTGTAATTAATTGTAGTTAATTTAGGTAATTTATTTAATTATATTGTAGTGTTAGATGTAATTGTAACTTAGGTTAGGATTTATTTTACAGGCATATTTGTATTTATTTTAACTAGGAAGTTATTAAATAGTTAATAACTATTTAATAACTATTGTACCTAGTTAAAATAAATACAAAGTTGCCTGTAAAATAAAAATAAACCCTAAGCTAACTACAATGTAACTATTAGTTATATTGTAGCTATCTTATGGTTTATTTTATAAGTATTTCGTTTTAAAAAGGAATAATTTATTTAATAATAGTATTTTAATTTAGATTTATTTAAATTATATTTAAGTTAGGGTTAGGGTTAGACTTAGGTTTAGGGGTTAATAACTTTATTATAGTGGCGGCGACGTTGGGGTTAGGGGTTAATAACTATAATGTAGGTGTCGGCGATGTTGGGGGCAGCAGATTAGGGGTTCATAAATATAATGTAGGTGGCGGCGGTGTCCGGAGAGGCAGATTAGGGGTTAATAATATAATGTAGGTTGCGGCGATGTCGGGGGTGGCAGATTAGGGGTTAATAAGTGTAATATTAGGGGTGTTTAGACTCGGGGTTCATGTTAGGGTGTTAGGTGTAGACATAAAATGTATTTTCCCATAGGAATCAATGGGGCTGCGTTAGGAGCTGAACGCTGCTTTTTTGCAGGTGTTAGACTTTTTTTCAGCTGAATTACCCCCATTGATTCCTATGGGGAAATCGTACACAAGCACGTTTAGCCAGCTCACCGCTACCGTCAGCAGCGCTGGTATTGAGGTGAGATGTGGAGCTAAATTTTGCTCTCCGCTCACTTTTTTCCGGCTAACGCCGGGTTTAAAAGAACCTGTTATACCAGCGTTGTTTGTAGGTGAACGGTGAGCATATACTGTGCTTTAGCACCTCAAGTCTTACCGACAAAAACTTGTAATCTTGCCGAAAGTGTTTATATGTCCCTTTAAACTGGAATTTCTTTGAAGATCTTCATTTATGAGTTGGGATAGAGAATGGGTAAAAAAACCTTATAAAACTTGTCGTCAAACACAAGAAATGTATAATAATATAATCCATCTGAAATTACAAAACAAAAGGCACAAAAAATTGCTTAAAATTGATTATTGAGTTGTAAATTACTAAAATGACTATGCCTAGTACATTTGAGGGACACAGAAAAGGACATAAGTGTTTACAATATTTTGCTTTGATTACATTATTATTATGTTATTTTGCAAAGTGTGCAAAGGAAAATATTTTTAATAGCATAAACAAGTTTTCTGGTTCCTTAAATTGCAGTTAAAGAGACATTGAACACTAAGGATCAGATTGAAAGTGGAGCGCTAACAATTACTCACAAACGATAAGGAGGTTGTTGGAGCTCGTTGGGTTTACCCCTTTAAATACAAGTTGAAGTAAATGCGAGCACGTGTTTATATGTGTGTACATATGTGTTTATATGTGTGTACATATGTGTTTATGTATATATATATATATATATATATATATGTATGTGTGTGTGTGTGTGTGTATACATGTATTTACAGATGTATAAACATATAAACACATAAATACATATGTACACATATATAGACATATAAAGAAGTGCATTGGAGCCCTTTGCAGTAAAGTAGAAAAAAATCTAAAAGCATATTTATGCAATATTAATTTTTAATAAAGTGTTATACTGTTTTTCCCACTTTTTTTGCTCCATTGACTTCTATGGGGGGATAGGTAAACGCACAAGCGATATTCTGAGTTCAGCTTTAAGTTCAGAACAAAAAGCTTATTTCTAGGGCAGTTAATGCTCGAGCGGGAGTGTTAAATAGTGCTCCACTTGTAATCTGCCCTAAATAAATGCAAGAAAGAATTATGTATTCAAAGAAAAGATTTGTCTGAGAATAACATGTAGAAGTATTTTGTAATTTTTATAAATAAGACCCAAATGCCCTCAAAATACAGAGGTGTGTAATTTATTACAAAATAAAAATTGTTGCATTTTTATTTTTTAATAACATTACTGCACTATTATTATTATTATTATCATTTTATTATTATTATCAATTATTTGTAGAGCGCCAAAAGATTTTGCAGTGCTATAAATAAAGGCGAGTACAACAAAACATTTATAGGGATCAAATGGGTAAAGGCCCCTGCCAAGAGTCACACTGTCAGCTCTTAAAAAGGTGATCTACAAACAGCTGGACTCTTAGGCTTACATGCTAAGGGGGTTCAGGGGATAGCAATGGAGGAGAGGAACTGGTATAAATAAAGGTTAGTGTAGGTTGTATGCATCCCTGAACAGTAGACTCTTTAGGAAGCGCTCTGAGCAGGCGGACAGGAATCGTCGCAATTGAACCCGATCAGGTTGATTGACACCTCCCTGCTGGCGGCCCATTGGCCGTGAGTCTGCAGGGGGTGGCGTTGCACCAGCAGCTCTTGTGAGCTGCTGGGGCAATGCTAAATATGGAGAGCATATTACTCTCCGCATTCAGCGAGGTCTTGTGGACCTGATCCACACTGTCAGATCAGGTCCTCAAGACCTTTGTTAAATTGGCCACAAGGTCTGAGATATAGGGGGAGCAGTGCAGTTGAGGGCTCTGTATGTCAGAGTTAGAATTTTGTGTTTAATCCTACGGGGAAGAGGAAGCCAGTGAAGGGATTGGCAGAGAGGTTCAGCAGATGAAGAGCGACGTGTAAGGAAGATGAGCCTGGCAGAGGCATTCATTATGGATTGTAAAGGAGCTAGGTGGCAGCTGGGGAGACCAGAGAGGACAGAGTTGCAGTAATTGAGGCGCGAAAGCATGAGAGAGTGGATTAAAATTATAGTTGTGTCTTGTGTAAGCAAATGTCTAATTTTAGAGATGTTTTTAAGGTGGAAGCGGCAGGCTTTAGACAAGGACTGAATGTGAGAAGTGAAAGAAAGATCTGAGTTAAATGTGACCCCAAGACATCGGGCATGCGGGGTAGGGGTAATTATGGAGCTGTCGACAGTTATAGAGAGATTGAGGGCTTAGATTTTAGAAGATGGGGGAATAAGGAGTTGAGTTTTGGAGAGATTAATCTTGAGGTAGGACATCCAGGAAGAGATGTGAGAAAGACAGTTAGTGACATGGGCTAGCAAGGAAAGAGATAGGACTGGTGCAGAGAAGTAGATTTGGGTGTCATCAGCATACAAATGATATTGGAAACCATGGGACTTAATTAGGGAACCGAATGATGACGTGTAGATTGAGAAGAGAAAGGGACCGGTAGAAAGAGAACCACGAGAGGGCTGTGTCACAAATGCCGAAGGATTGGAGGGTTTAGAGCAACAGTATCAAAGGCTGCGGACAGATCAAGGAGGATAAGCAGAGAGAAGTGGCCTTTTGATTTTGCTATAAGTAGGTCATTGGTAACCTTAACGATTGCTGTCTCTGTGGAGTGATGAGGATTAAATCCAAATTGCAGTGGGTCAAGGAGGGAGTTTAATATAAGAAAATAGGATAGGCGTGCATATACAGTACTAGCTTTTTGAGATTCTTTGAGGCAAGAGGGAGGAGGGGAATAGGGCAGTAGTTGGATGGGGAGGTTGGATCGAAGATAATTGGGGGAGTAGCTGTGAGGGGATAGGGTCAAGGGGACAAGTAGTGAGGTGGGAGTGCAGAAACTTTTTCCTCAGTAACAGAGGAAAAAGAGCTAAGTTTATGGCTATGTGGTTGAATACAAGCATTTGAGGGGGTGAGAGAATGGAAGTATGTTGAGAGCTGATTTTGTTTCTGATACAGGGCCGGTGTTTGGTATAAGGCAGTAAAGGCAATCGCCTTAGGGCGCACTTGCAGGGGGGCGCACTGAGAGCGCTGCCGACTCAGACAGATAAAATCAGATTATCTGCCTCCCTGAAGTGTGATGATGGATGGATCATGACAGTGAGGGACAGTAAGACAGGGAGGGACTTAACACTTAAAATATGTATTAGGAATATTGTAATACGTTGATTTAATGTATTATTTATTAAATTGTTTCTATGAAATTCTATCAGTCTTTCATATCGCCGATCACTGCACCCCCTCCTGGCTCTGGCTGGCTCCCTGCGCCTGCAACACAACTTAGTCTTACAGTTACCATGCTAGGAGAAGCAGCAGAGGCAGAAGTTGCTGAGCAGGGAAGTCTGTCCTGAGAGCAGTGTGACACACAAGCAGCCACCCCGGACTGAGGTGGGAGGGGGATCAGAGTGCACAAGGGTTACTAGTGTGACCGGAACGAAGGCACTGTCACTGATAATCCTCTGCTCTAAAGATTTACTTGCCTGGGTACTGGCTGCATACTGCTCCCTCCTTCCTTGTTTCCTGCATGCTCAAAGGTAAGAGAAGGGAGGAGGGAGGGAGAGGAGGGTGAGTCTGTGGCTTATGTAGTTGTCGGGTGCAAGGCAGGCAAATGTAGCTCTCCTGCCAATATGACTGGCATATATGTACTAAGCTGATGTCTAGTGACTAGACATCAGTTTTAGGTTAAGAGGTCAAGTCAAGTTGTTTTCCTCCTACTACCAGCCCTGTCATCTAAAATTTAACTCCTTGGCTGCCTCTTCTTAAGATCTAAAAAAGTATAGGTATGTAATGTATGTGACTGATATATATATATATATATATATATATATATATATATATATATATATATATATATATATATATATATATATATATATATATATATACACTGTATACACATATATACACACACATGACAAATACATATATATGAAACCTTTTCACTTCCAAGCAATACAGTAAACACAAATCAAAATTCAGAAGAGAGCCAAAACATTTTTAAAGTGTTTAAAACTTTTAAATCTAAAATATTAAAAGAACAAAAATTAAAATGGGAAATATCAAGCCTTAATAAATATCTAGAAGCCAAAATGATACCTAGAGGCTTGAGAGTGCGAAAAAGACCTGGCTCAAATTTGAATGAACCATTATTAGATGATTTTCAGAAAAAATGGGATAATTATGCAAGTGAATGTGCCTTTAACTGGATGAAGCTAATGATTGATGAGAATGAATTGAGATTACAGCAAGTACAGACAGAACTGAATGTAGCAACTGAAAAAATAGATGAATGGAAAACAAATGAGCAATATGAAAAATGAATGGGTGTGGCCAAGTTGGAAGTGAGAAAGATTCAAGACACAATTAAATTTAGGAAAAGGAGAAAGTTTGAAAGAGACTGGGATGACTATCAAAAGAATCAAGTCTATAATTACACATTTCAGACAAGTAGTTCAGAATCAGGAGGTTCATCAACTGAGGATAAAAACAGACAAAGATTTAGACCTAGAAGAGGTAGAAGAAGGGATTTTTTAGGCCAGAGACAACAGGAAACAAAAGGACCAGGAGAGGAGGGAGGAAATACAAAACAAGTTTCACAGGAAGGGAGAAAATACCCATTGAGAAACCAAATGAAAGAGAAGCAGAAAACCTAATAAAAACAAAAAAAGTGGTTAATCTCTCTAACGCCAAACTCACTGATTATCAAATAGAAGTATTGGGTAAGGGTCTATCTTTTGCTCCCACAAATAAATGTGACAAATTTACAGTGATAAAAGATTTAAATTTGTTTGCACGTAAATTAATTTTAAAGAAAACTTTTGAGAACAAAATACCTGAAACAACTCTTGATATTCATGATCGCCAAATTTTGATTGGCTTAGAGGAATTGGCCTCAGAGGGGGAACCACATGAGAAATCATCTCTATCTCATATAGGATTTAGTACATTAAGAAATACATCTACTTATATGCCCTCCTTATCAATGGTACCATGTGTACAAAATGTTGTCAAATTGGTAGAAAAAGATATTGAGATGGAAGAGAATACACATATTAAACAAAATCTATCAGCAAAACAACAGCTAGCATTAAAAGAACTACAAACAAATAATGAAATTACCATTAAGCCGTCAGATAAAGGCGGAAATGTGGTAGTATTAAACACAAAAGATTATCTGAAAGAATGTATTCTCCAAGTCCAAGATAAAACTCATTACAAACAAATAAAAAATGACCCAACTGAACAATACTCTCTTAAATTAGATGAAATACTATCTGCAGCTTTAAAAGAAGGTTTGATTAATAAACAAGAATTTGACTATCTAAAAGTTAAGTTTCCAATTATACCTACCTTTTATACCATACCAAAATTACATAAGGGGAGGTTACCCCCACTGGGTAGACCAATAATTTCTGGTATGGGGTCCCTGACGGAAAAAATCTCTGAATACGTTGATTATAATTTAAGACCATTCCTTGAAAATTTGCCATCCTTTGTGAAAGATTCACTTGACGTACTCAAAAAAAAAATAGAAGGTCTAGCTGTCTTAGTAACAATTGACGTTGAAAGCTTATACTCTTCAATTCCACATTCAAAAGGAGTGGAAACTTATCGATATTTTTTGGAACAAAGAGGGAAACAATATTCTGAACACACTAATTTTGTATTAACACTTTTGAACTTCCTACTGAAACATAATTATTTTACATTTAATCAAAAGATCTATGTACAAATCCTAGGTACAGCCATGGGCACTTGTTGTGCACCTACGTATGCATGCCTGTACCTAGGATATTGGGAAAAAGAAATAATCTGGGATAGTGACTACAAGGACAAAATAGGATTATGGATATGCTTCATAGATGATGCTTTAATGCTATGGGAGGGATCAGAGGAAGAATTAACTAAATTTATGGAGGTTCTGAATCAGAATATATTTAATTTGAAATTCACATATACCAGTAGCAGAACAGACATAGGTTTTCTTGATTTAAATATTACAAATGTGAACCAAATAATCACTACCTCTACCCATAGAAAAATTACTGCTGGCAACACACTATTGCGTGCTGATAGCCATCACCCGTCTAACCTTCTATTTAATATACCACATGGCCAATATCTCAGACATAGGAGAAATTGTACACAAATTGAAACATTTAAAATAGAGGCAGGTGATCTACAAAAAAAGATTCAAGGAAAGGGGGTATTCGCAGAATTGTCTGAAACAAGCATACATAAAAGCTAGATATAAGAATCGACAGGACATACTGTATAAACCTAAGGATAATTTGAAAGAAGACAAAGTAAGATTTATTAGTGTTTATAATGATTCTTGGGCCAAAATTAGGACAATATTACTAAAACATTGGCACATTTTAACTTTAGACAATTCTATAGCTAAACAAATAAGCAGTACTCCCCAAATGACAGCCAAAAAAGCTCCAAACTTGAAGGATAAACTAGTAAGAAGCCGTTTTCGTATGAATAGGTCTGAAACCTGGCTGTCACAATACAAAAGAAAAGATGGCAATTTTAAATGTTCTAAATGCTCAGTCTGCCCAAACATGAGCACTGGGAATAAATTCATTGACAAATTTGGCAAACAATGGCACATCCAGGGGCGCATAAACTGTGTAAGTGTAGGAGTAGTATATTTAGTGTACTGTAATTGTCCTTGTTATTACGTAGGAAAAACGTATAGAGAGCTCAAAGAAAGAATCAAAGAGCACAAGAGAGATATAAAGAATAAATTGATTGACACCAGTAGTGTAGCACGACATTTTTTTCTATTTTCATAAAAGTAATAAGCATGAACTAAAGTTTTGAGGTCTGCAAAAGATTGATTTGAGAGAGCGTGGTGGAGACTTGGATAAAAAACTTTTACAGAATGAATGTAAATGGAGATTTGATTTAAAAGCCCTTGCTCCCCAAGTCATGAATGAGGAAATAAACTATGTATGCTTTCTTGGTGAATGAAAGTGCTGCATGAGAGTGCAATCTAATCTATCTTCTAATGAAAAACAAAATGGAAGTGGAGGAATGATCCATGTCGGAACCCCATAAAGAAAAAATAATACCAATATACCAAATAATAAAAAGTATCCAAATTTAATTTTGGTCATAAGTTAAGAAAAATTAATACTCAAACATTTATTTTTTCATATATCTTTCATTTAATGTATAAAACTTGCCATACTAACAAGTTATAGACTTTTCTAAAGAATCTATAGGAATGAGTTTCACTTATGATAGGATATTACCATTATTATTTTCAAAGTATTTTAATTTTCAATATTGGTGTCGGCTATTGCTGCATTCAGAGGAGCAATTTGATTTCATCAAAGTATATATATTTTTATTTACGGTATTCTTTAAAATTCCGTAGCTTGTATTGCTGGCTGCAGCAGTAGTTTGGAAACTCATGAGACTGAGACTTCTGGTGTTAATATCCAAGATAGCTGCAATTTGGAGGCTGTGAATAACTGCTAAATAATCGGAGATCACGAAGAAGTGCGAGAGGAGCACCCCTGGAGGTGCGGCACCGCGATAGTGGGACTCTCAAATAATCGCAAGTATAACCGCTACAGCGGAATTTACTTCCAGACACAGTTATTGTTATTTGAGCCAAGAACTGGTGAACACTTTACCGCTACGGCGGAGCTTGATTTTCTAATAACTTGAAATATTGCTGATAGCCAAGAACTGGTTAAATACTTACCGCAATGGTGGAATTGTTAGTTTATACTGTGTCTTCAAGCTAAGTTTGGATTACATCTTGCATCACAGCAGAATATTACTTTTACTAACTTCAGCACTATCAAGGAAGTTTAAACAACCCAATTGCATGCTGTCCTCCAGTAACAGCAACATTTAATGTTTAAGTTGCTACATTATTATTGACCTGTTGAGAAGTCTCTTTAAATCCACCTACTGGGACTTATATTACCTGTGGCTACAAACAGGTTTTGTGTCTTATATTTTTGGTACTATTATTATTTAGTTTTTATTTTACTTTTATTTTTAATTTATGGTCCTCCAGCTGGTAGAAAATTTCATAGTGCACTATGATAGGAATTGTTTTGAGTACCCTTCAGGTTGTTTAATATTAACCTCATGTCTTTCCAATAAACTGCTCTTTTAATGCTCCTTTGGTTGCAGCATATGTCTGACACTTTTTTCTTTATTTTTTTCTTTATGTCTCTATAAGGTTTACCACTCTGGGATTGTTTATCCATTTACACCCATTGGGATTGTTTAGTGCTGGATAGGAGAGGCTTATCATTTCTATTTGTTCTGAGTAAAAATTTACTACTTTCCCCTTGCACCAGAGGTCTGACAAGTACTAATAATTCAGACCTCTGTCAACTACCCTTTTTTATTGGTATAACTGATAGTGCTGACAACAACCCCTTCTTTATATATATATATATATATATATATATACCACTGTCTGATTTGCTACACTGCGCTACCACTGTTTGATTTGAATTTAACCACCAATAAGCAAGCGCTACCCAGGTGCTGAACCAAAAATAGGTCAGCTCCTAAGCTTACATTCCTGCTTTTTATATACAGATACCAAGAGAACAATGAAAAATTGATAATAGGAGTTAATTAGAAAGTTGCTTAAAATGTCATGCTCTAAAAAAAATTGGGTTTCATATCCCTTTAACTAGCAATGGGATGGTATGTAATCGGGGGGGGGGGGGGGGGGGGGTCAACAAAATGTATCCTCGCCTGTGTGGCCAAAACTCCTAGCACCGGCCCTGTTCTGATGGAGTCGATTTTGCTATTGAAGTGGCTGGCAAAGTCTTGAGCTGACAGAAAAGTTGTATTAGGAGATGGGGTGGGTGGAGAAGAGTATTGAAAGTAAAGAACAGACGTTTTGGGTTTGAAGAAAGAGTAGAGATAAGAATAGAGAAGTTAAGTTGCTCATAGAGATTATGGGCAGAATAGTAGGAGTTCAAGATGAATTTGTAACAAAGAAAATCAGCTGATCTCCGAGATTTTCTCAAGTGCCACTCAGCAGTACAGGAACATCTGCGCATGTACCGTGTCAGAGGAGTATGCCAGGGCTGAGGATGAGTGTGTGATTTCTGAGCTATGGTAAGAGGGGAAAGATTGTCAAGGAGGAATTATAGTGGCAGATTGATTGGTCAGGGCAGGAAAAGGAGGAGAAGGATGAGAGGAGAGGTTCAAGAAAATTTAGCGAGTTGTTGCTGATCTAATGACATAATGCTTCTGTGAAGTTTGGTGTAAGGAGTAGAAGGAGGGAGAGTTGTAGAGAGGGATGATATGTTGCAAGTGAGGAGATGGTGGTCAGAAAGAGGAAAAGGGGAGTTTGTGAAGTTTGAAATAGTGCGTCGATAGCTAAAGATCAGGTCAAGGGAATGTCCGTCTTTGTGAGTTGGAGAATCAGTCCATTGTGACAAACCGAACGAGGAAGTGAGTTGCAGAAGTTGTTTTGCGTATTGCTCTCCTCATTCAGTGATGTCTGTCGGACATGATCCGCTGATCTGATCATGTCGGACAGAGAGTTGAGAAATCGGCCCCACAGTATTACAGCAGCAATTGCATAAGGAAACAATGAAATATATAAAACATAATATTACAAAAGTACTTGTCTTGTATCTTGCCCCATCCTTGTTCAATTCTTATATAATTATTTTCTTAATGCCTTATTTATAAAATGTTCACTTAATTCTTGTATAATTCTTTTCTTAATGCCTCACTTATAAAATGTTCACTTAATTCTTGTATAATTCTTTTCTTAATGCCTCACTTATAAAATGTTCACTTAATTCTTGTATAATTCTTTTCTTAATGCCTCACTTATAAAATGTTCACTTCAAAAATGTGAACACATGTTGTTGTAACAATGCGCACAGCCCAAGCTAATGTTAAATATATAGCAGGGAAGATCGCTGTGTCCACTAAATTACATAATTGCAAAATCAAAGACAAATTAAAGGCCAATTGGAAAGTAAGATTCTGGTCTGGTCAGGGTGAGAGAAGTTAAGTAAACAGACAGTACAATTTGGATGAGGTTGAAACTATGGCATAAAACAGCTATAAATTTAAGAATAATAGAAAGGATAAGGATTTAACATCACATGGCAACAAAACATTAGAAGTAAGTCATTGGATAACATTACAACATATGCAGGACTAAATTAACAACCTAAAATCATTTGCTCAATATACATGTACACATACCAAAAGAGAGTTACAGGAGAGGAAAAAACACCAGAGTGCAGTAAATAGTTTGCAGATTGACAGGGACTCTATTTTTTAGGGGCTAAAGTTGGAGGCTGTGGGGTGTTAGAAAAGAACGCACTGAAAAGGGCCTTTACACTGTGGTCTATAGGAACTGTGTGTTCCTAGTAAATATATATGTATTTGCTTTTATATATATATATATATATATATATATATATATATATATATATATATATATATATATATATATATATATATATATATATAATCCCATAGATGAGCACTCTCACTTCCAGGTCAGCCTGCCAGGGTGCTAGTGAATAATGAATACAAGTAACAAGGACTTGCACTCACTGGAAGTCCTTAAGCAAGGGGATACTCTGTCTCCGAAACGTTACAATAAATGTGTGTTTCTGAAGGAAAGACCAGTGAGTGCAAGTCCTTATTGTTACAGCAATGTGTGAGTGGGGACACGGTGCTACTTATAGATTTGATGATTTAACTATTAGATTTATGATTTTGGTGAACATTATAGCACACATGTCGCCCTATGGTCTTTCAGAGATAGATGGGCATTGGTTGTGTAATTTTTTTAGGATTGTTTAAGCCTATCAGTAGTTGGTTTTATTCCAATCAGATAGGAGTAGGTGTGATTGGGTGTCAGTCTAATCATGTCATGAATACCCTATGATATTAATATGTAAATAGTGGTTATGCAGCTCCTTTTCATTTATGTTTTCATATTTTATTTTTATTTTCATTTATCTTTGATAGTCTTTTTGCTTATCATTAGTACTTTTATTTTTGCAGTTGTGGCTGATGTGGCAGAAACAGTTGGCACATTAAACTGGATATGTTTGTGTTCTATTGCATTGAGATACCATTAATTTGTGATGTCTGCCCATACTTTGTGTGATACAATAAAAAGCTGTACGATATATATAGCTGTCTTGGGTGAATATACATGAGCACACACGGATCTGATGGGTCTTTATTGAGTGAGGATGTTATGTGTTATTGCGATATGCATGGAGAGCTCACTAGTGCACTCCCATCACAGCTGTGAGCCTATCAGTGGCTTGTCGGGGGGTGTGGATGAACTTCACTGTGACCGGCTCTGCATACTGTCAGATCATACAAGCGCAGATAGGTTGTCACGGCGATTGAGACATTCTAATGTCCTTGGTTACTTCGCTGGAAGATCTGGAGTCAGATGTGAGTGGATGTGACTAAGTGTCATTGTGATCGGCCCAATCGTGCGGATAGCGGTCTCTTTCTTTATGAATTTCTTTGGGCTAGGTGTATACTTTTATCTCTACTGATGTGGCTGAAACGGTTGGCACTTTTTCGTTATTTACGATATGGAGGGGACACTAGTATGCTCGGACAGTATTTATGTGCTATAGGTTATCTGTCACTACGATCAGCATGTTGAGTTTATTTGCGCATTCCCACTACTGCTGTGAGCCTATCAGGGGTTTGTTGTTATTTTGACACCCAATCAATGAGAGTTAGGTAGGAGTGGCTGAAATTCACTGCTATCGGCTCTGTGAACTGTCAGAGTATGCAAGCATAAATAGACCTTGGCCGTGATAGAGACAGTTTTGCGCCGCAGACTAGGGATGTATTTGCTTCACATTTGTTTTGTTTTATTTATATTGATTTAGGTGATTGTTTTATTAATTTGATCACTCAGATCCAATACCGGTTGTGCATTATTTACTCCCACGGGGGCGTGTGTCTCCTGAAGTTGGAATGTTCCATTTGTGGGCTCCCACTACGCCAGGGATATTTTTTTATGGACTATATGTGAGGGATACATATGTAATTTTTTGTACACTTAAAGTTTGACACACTATTGTTCACTTAAACATATATTTATGATTGATATACACTTGCTACACAAGTTTGATATTTAACATTAGGTATTTATTCTAATAACACATTTTTCTGTCGATTGGTACAGTCCTGAGGTGTTTGCACACGGCCTCCATTCATTGGTGGCCTCTTTAGGGGAGGGTTTAACAGGCCTTTATTAGTTTGTTTGTTTGTAGTTTCTGTTGGTCAGAGGAAGGGACGCTATTTGTCCTGAAACGTCACTAATAAATTTTATCTGGATATGTTATCTGAAGACCAGTGAGTGCTTTCTTTGATTTTGCTGATATATATATATATATATATATATATATATATATATATATAGGAACCAAAAAGATGCACTCTCAGGACTTTTACAAATGAAGTAAAAATTACTTTATTTGGAAAGTTTTCAGGGACCTGATACCTGAAAACGTTCCGAATAAAGTAATTTTTACTTCATTTGTAAAAGTCCTGAGAGTGCATATTTTTGGTTCCTGTATCTTGCTCAAGTCTGCACCCAGGTGGATGTCCATTTGTGGGAAGAAGTTGGTATCTGGATATGTATATATATATATATATATCCTATATAATAAAAGGCCAAGTGTGTTTGTGTCAGGGTGCCAGGAATCAGACTGAGACGAGAAGTTCAAAAATAATCACACCTTTATTAATAGCAAAAAATAATAAAAAGTCCACAAGTCAAATAACAAGCCAGGAATCAAAACCAGAGATGGTAGTCAGAAGAGCCGAGTCAGGAGCCAAAGCGAATAGTCAGACGAGCCGGAATCAGGAACAAGGAAAACAGCAGTCAGAAACAAGCCAGGGATCAGTAACCAGGAAGGATGTCAGGCATCCAGGTAATACACAGGAACTCTCGCAAACAGGTCTGAGACAATGCAAAGGCAAAGCATACTGAACAGAGGCCCTTTAAATAATAAGTGATAACATCACAATTCTGAGACTGCATCCTGTCTCACATGGATGATGCACACCAGTCTGGCCATAAAAGGAAGTGCAGGAATTGAGCAGCATCCCCCACAATGCACCATAGTCAGGAAGAGAGGTGAGTAAAATGGCTGCCAGCAGCACATGGCAAACACAAAAGGGAAAAAACCCTGACAGTATCCTCCCCTCAATGACCCCTCCCCCATGGGAAGACAAAAGGCTTACTGGGGAAATGGGCATGGAAGGCACGGAGGAGGGTGGGAGCATGAACATCAGAGGAGGGAACCCAAGAACGCTCCTCCGGAAAGTAGCCTCTCCAGTGAACCAAATACTGTACACGGTACCTGGACATACGAGAGTCAATAATGCTGCTGACCTCATACTCCTTATGGTTGTCAACAAAGATAGGATGGGGACAAGGCAACACAGTGGTAAACTGATTACAAACCAATGGTTTCAAGAGGGAGAAATGAAAAACATTGGAGATGCGCATAGCAGGAGGAAGGTCAAGAGCGTAGGCCACAGGATTAACCCGTCAGAGTATTCGAAAAGGACCAACATAAGGGGGAGCCAATTTATTAGAAGGCACACGAAGGTTCAAGTTAACAGCCAAATTCTCTCACCAACCTGGTAGGAAGGTGCGGGCAGACGCCTACGATCACGATTTTTTGCGCTGCATAGAACAATGAAGGCAATCCTGAATCTGCAACCACATGGAATGGAGTTGCCGGAGATGCTCCTCCAAAGCCGGAATATCCTGAGACATGAATGAATCGGGCAACAAGGATGGTTGAAACCCATAATTCGCCATAAACGGGGATATCTTGGAGGAAGCATTAATAGCACAATTACGAGCAAACTCTGCCCAAGGTAACAGTTAAGACCAATTATTGTGGTGATCTCAGACATAGCAGTGGAGGAACTGTTCCAGAGCTTGATTAGACCATTCCACAGCCCCATTGGATTGAGGGTGATATGCAGAGGAGAAGGAAAGCTGGATCCCCATTTGAGCACAAAAGGAACGCCAAAATCTGGAGACAAACTGGCTACCCCGGTCCGACACTATCTCCTTGGGTAACCCATGTAAACGGAAGACCTCCCGGGCAAAAATTGAAGCAAGCTCCTGAGCGGTAGGCAGCTTCATCAAGGGAATGCAATGTGACATTTTAGAAAAACAGTCAACCACCATAAGGATAACAGTATTGCCTTTGGAAACAGGAAGCTTGACAATGAAGTCCATGGAAAGATGTGTCCAAGGATGCTCACCATTAGCAATAGGTTGAAGAAGACCCACAGGAAGACGTCAAGGAGTCTTCTTCTGTGCACAAACTGAGCAGGAGGCAACATACGCAGCAACATCAAAACGAAGACCTGGCCACCAGAATTGTCGAGTGACAGACCAAATAATTTTGTTCTTGCCTGGGTGACCTGCGGCTTTAGGATAGTGGTAATAATTCTTAATGGTAAGACGCTTAAGACCCCTATAATCGATACATGGTCTTAACTCGCCACCCTTTTTCTTCACAAAGAAGAAGCCAGCCCCTGCAGGAGAGCAGGATTTGTGGATGATCCCCTGTGACAGAGCATTGGCAACATACTCCTCCATAGCACAATTCTCTGCAACAGACAGAGGGTACACCCGGCCCCGAGGAGGAATGGCTCTGGGTTGCATGTCTATGGCACAATCATAAGACCGGTGAGGAGGCAACGTACCAGCACGCACCTTGTCAAAAACGTCTAGGATGGAACTCTCAGTACTCCTCTGGCAATTGAGAAACCAAAGAAGTGCACAAGACTTTAACTGGTTTCCCGAAGACAAGTGGAAATACATTGCGGGGACCACGACAAAATTTCGGACCTGCGCCAGTCAAGACTGGGATTGTGCTTTTGGAGCCAGGGATAACCCAGAAAAACCGGAAAATGCGGAGAGTTTATCACCTGGAACTGGAGGGTTTCAAAATGGAGAGCCCCAACAGCCATGGACAATGGAGCAGTTTCGTGAGTAACGAGTGCGGGCTGAAAGGGCCTGCCATCAATGGCCTCGATAGCAAGCGGAACGGACCGAGGCAAAACAGGAATGAAGTGCTTTGATACAAAAGCACTGTCAATGAAATAGCCCGCAGCACTGGAGTCAACAAGAGCCTGGGTGACTATGGAGGAGTCCACCCAGGAAAGGACAACCGTGACCAAAGGTTTCTCCTTAAGCAGTTTCGGGGACGAGGATAAACCACCCAAGGTCTTCCCCGACAGGACCTTAGGTGTGAGCGTTTCCCAGCTGTGTAGGACAAGACTTCAAAAGGTGGCCCTGTAACCCACAATAGAGGCAGAGCCCCTCCCTCCTCCTAAAGGCCCTCTCCGCCGCGGAGAGACGTGTGAATCCCAGCTGCATCGGCTCAGCAGTACCTGGTGACTCGGGACCAGGAGGCATGGGAGGAGAGGGAGGCATGGGTGGGAACGAACATGTAGGAGACAACAGAACAGGAGGCTTCCACAAGCGCTCCTTGAAAGAGGGCCTCTCTCTGAGTCTGATGTCAATTAGGATCAAAAAAGACACCAATGCCTCGAGATCCTCTGGTAAATGTCTGGCAGCAACTTCATCTTTAATCGCATCAGAGAGCCCATAAAAGAAGGCGGCAACAAGGGCTTCATTGTTCCAACCTACCTCTGCGGCAAGTGTACGGAACTCAATAGCATACTGAGCAACAGATCTAATACCTTGCTGAATAGACATGAGTCGTTTAGCAGCAGAGGAGGAGCGAGCCAGAACATCAAATACCCTTCGAAAGGAGGCCACAAATTCAGGGTAATTTGAAATCACAGGTTTATTAGTCTCCCACAAGGGATTAGCCCAGGCAAGAACTGTGTCAGAGAGTAACAAGATGAGAAACGCCTGAGGTAGCATCTCAAAGTAAATGCCCACCTGGTTCAAAAACCCTCTGCACTGAATAGGATCGCCTCCATATCGCTGAGATAGAGGTGCAGATCCGGACATGCTCCTGGTAGGCATAGGTGCAGCAGCGGAAACAGGAGCAGCCATAACTTGCGGCACACTGTGGTCCAAATGTGCAGTGCGAGTCAGCAGGGTTTGCAGGGCTAGTGCAAATTGATCCAAGCGGCGATCCTGTACATCCATCCTGGAAATGATGGCAGGTAAAGGTGGATTATTAGCACCATCAGGATTCATGGCCTTTGCGTAATGTCAGGGTGCCAGGAATCAGACTGAGACGAGAAGTGCAAAAATAATCACACCTTTATTAATAACAAAAAATAATAAAAAGTCCACAAGTCAAATAACAAGCCAGGAATCAAAACCAGAGCTGGTAGTTAAACGAGCCGAGTCAGGGGCCAAAGCGAATAGCCAGACGAGCCGGAATCAGGAACAAGGAAAACAGCAGAGTCAGGAACAAGCCAGGGATCAGGAACCAGGAAGGACATCAGGCGGCCAGGTAATACACAGGAACTCTCACAAACAGGTCTGAGACAACGCAAAGGCAAAGCATACTGAACAGGGGCCCTTTAAATAATAAGTGATGACATCACAATTCTGAGACTGCATCCTGTCTCACATGGATGATGCACACCAGGCTGGCCATAAAAGGAAGTGCAGGAATTGAGCAGCATCCCCCACAATGCACCATAGTCAGGAAGAGAGGTGAGTAAAATGGCTGCCAGCAGCACATGGCAAACACAACAGGGAAAAAACCCTGACAGTTTGTCCGAAGCTGTCATGCGCAGTAGATACTGCGCGCAAGGACAAACACACCTGGCCTTCCAACTGACCTGGTGTCGTGTGGTGGAGTGGACGTGGCCGGGTGGGTGTGGAGTGGGTGTGACCGTGCGTGAAGTGGGTGAGGTCGAATGTGACGTGGGTGGGGCCGGGCAGGGCCAGATGCCGTGAGACAGAGAGCTTAAAAGAGGGGGGAATAGAGAGAGCAGAAGAGGGTGGATAGAGAGAGGGAGAGAGAGACAGCAAAAGAGAGAGGGAGAGAGAGACAGCAAAAGAGAGAGGGAGAGAGAGACAGCAAAAGAGAGAGGGGGAGAGAGACAACAATAGAGAGGGGGGAGAGAGACAGCAAAAGAGAGGGGGGGAGAGAGACAGCAAAAGAGAGAGGGGGAGAGAGACAGCAAAAGAGAGGGGGGAGAGAGACAGCAAAAGCAAGGAGGGAGAGAGACAGCAAAAGGGAAGGGGAGAGAGACAGTAAAAGAGAGGGGGAGAGAGACTGTAAAAATACAGTTAATGACCGAGGACGTACAGCGTATGGCGTTGGTCGTGGAAAGTGGTGGAAGTGATCCTGATTGCTTCCAGACGCTTTCCGGTTATTGCAGTGATGCCTCGATATCGAGGCATCCTGCAATAACATTTTTTACCCATCCGATGCAGAGAGAGACACTCTTTGGCCCTCTCTGCACCGGACATCGATGGCCGCAATCGTTGGTGGATGGGAGCCGATGTGGGAGGCGGGTGGACGGTCCAGAGCTGTATTTCTACTGTGTTTTAAACCCATTTAGGTTTACAGTGCTGCAGAATCTGTTGGCGCTCTACAAATACCTGATAATAATAATAATAATAATAACAGTAGTCTAGGATCAATAGTCTTAAAATGACATGCTCTAATGTATAAGAGTAGTTTATACAACAGTTTATATCATGTAAATATGTCTCTATAGACCTAAATTCTTAATACAAAGATAATAGTCACACAATATTTTAAGGACAAAAAAACATTTCCCTTAACCCACCCTTTGTATGTAGTTAAAGGGACACCATACACTAGGTGTTTCTTTTCATAAATGTTTTGTAGATGATCCATTTATAAAGCCCATCTGGGGGTGTTTTGTAACAATATATAATTTTTGCTTTTTTTTTTTAATAACATGCTTATTTTCAGACTTCTAACCAAGTCCCAAAGTATCAGATGTAGACTCAAGTCTACTGACTTCTGCTTGCTCCTGTTTGTGTAATGGGTCATTTTATATGTGGGGAGGGTCTGCTATTCCTGCATTCTCAGCCCCTATAATTGGATATCCCAGTGGGAGCTTCTTCGTAAGTTTTAAAAGGTTAAATGCTGAATTTTTAGATCAGTATCTGTGAATATTGTTCTTTTATTAGTGTGTATTACATGCAGCTATATGACAATTGGTGTACATTGTCCCTTTAAGGTTAAAACAGTGAGATATTACTACTGGAAACATGAAGTACACTATACAGCATTGCTTCTCAACTACCATTTTTAAGTACTTATTACAGATGCTATTTTCAGGATATCATTGTGTAGGTTTATCTGCAGCTTATTCATTATACACTATTCATTTGTGTTCAGGCAAAGAAATAATCATAATATGGCATGTTACAGAGTCATTGTTATAGAGCTATAACCTTTAATTACTACATTGCTAAAATAATTGTGCACCTGTGCTGGTGCTTTTAGACTTGTGAGATTTGTTTATTTAAACAGTTGCTTATCTATTAGTTGCACACTCAAATTATATGCTGTTTTTTTTCTTTCAGCAGACCATGCAATCTAAAAACATAACTTTAGTTGGTTGAAGTACCAAAAATGACAAAACCTACCACTAAGGACTTGATTTATCAAACCCTTTTCTACACTTTGATTGCAGGTTTGCACAAACAAACCTGCAGTCACAATTTATCAAGCAGCAGTCATAAGACCGCTGATTCCAAGCCCTGTCCTCCGCCTCTCAGGTGGGGAATTTCAATCTCCCCGGTCTCTTATGACTGGGGAGATTGACAGGGGGCGGGGTTGCACGTGAGCACAAAGGAGCGCTTGTGTGCAATGGTAAATGTGGGCAGAGGATTGCTGCCCACCAGAGGAGAATATGTCTGCCCCTGTCTGCCAGTGTTTGATAAATTGAGCTCTTTTGAATCTGTATAGTACAATCAGGTAAATGCCATTGTCACAGTGATAAGCTCATAGCAAACTGTGCATTTAAAACTAAAAATATAAAAGTGAATGCACTCTTTTCAAAAGAGTAATCAGATGCTTCATATTGGTGCTATGATTTTAATTATTTTTTTATGGTTGGTTTTTATACAGCTTGGATCACACAAAACTTAGATGACATGACATTACCAATTTTATGACAACCATCTAGCTCTAGGGGCCGCATGATCAAAAACCTACCAGCATGGAGAGAAATCGCATAAAATCTTTGTTTTTTTATAACTTATATCATAATGTGGGTCTGGCTGTCCTTCACATCCAGAAATGTTTTTTCAGTGAGATAAACAGTTCTCAGGCTAAAATTTACATTTAAATAATTATTTGAGGACCTCATTGTATTGACTAGACTTCTAAGATCATCTCGCCTGAGTGGAGAGCTTTAGATCATTGGGCCCTTGGTGTATAGTTTGAAAGAACAGATACTTCTTGTTCATTTTATTTCATATGAGGAATAATGGGATTATTGTCATCTGTAGGGATGATCATTTTGAGCTACTTTGTGGTCTCGGACTTACACAATCAACTATCTTCTTGGTGCCTAATGTTATAGGTAATCACTATTTTTATGGTACTCACCTTCATCTAAGAGAGTCATGTGACCCTTCATTCATAACTGGGTTATTTATTCCCTTTTTCCTTTTCCATATATATATACATGTGGGCATTTGCAGTGTGATATACCTAGTTGTGATACACCTACTGTGCACAGTTAAATGTATAACTGAGACAGAGGGGCCAAATTATCATTGTCTGTAGCGTATTATGTCCGCTAGACATCGCTGAATGCCGACAGCATACGCTGTTGGCATTTAAAATTGCACAAGCAGTTCTAGTGAACTGCTTGTACAATGCCGCCCCCTGCAGATTGGCCGCTAGCAGGGGGTGTCAATCACCCCGATTGTATGAGATTGGGCGGATTGATGTCCACAGCCTCAGAGCAGGCGGACTAGTTAAGGAGCAGCAGTCTTAAGACTGCTGCTTCATATCTGCTGTTTCCGGTGAGCCTGAAGGCTCACGCGGAAACAGGCCGTCAGGGGCCATTTAGCACTTGATAAATCAGCTCCATAGCTTTTAGTGGAAGCATTTTTACTAATACAAATGATTAAGATGTATGCTATGAAGATGTATATCTGTATTCACATTTACTTTAATAAATTGATTGGTTAACATTACTACTTTGCTAACCTTGTCCACCTGATTTTTAATAAATAGGGTCTCTTATCTTGTATTATTATATGCTGGTGGTGGGGAAATGTAATCTTTAATTTTACATTATTTGTAATATATGGTATGGAAATAAAATTCTGGCATTAACATAATTTTTATTTCCCATTTAGGGCCAGATTACGAGTGGAGCGCAAAATCTCACTTACGCAAGTGCGATATTTGCGCTCCACTCAGTAATTGTGTGTGCTGGTAGTACAAGTAAAGCACAATGCTAACAAGACCTCACATTCACATTGCATGGAAGCTTTGTGCTCAAAAGGGCACGCTTCCATAGGCTCCAGTGGGAGCCTCGTTCTCATGCCGTCAGACACGGCTGAGAACCTAGCTCAGCGAAGGGGTAATTCGCACAGCGATGGGCAGCAAAGTGTAACTATACATTAATATATACAGTACGTATATATTTATGTGTTAATATGTGTATATACACATAAAACACGTCCTAAAAGACAAAAAGGAGAGGCGCCCTTGGTGCAGAAAATCCTAAACTGTATGATGCCAGTATCAACAATATGCAAATCAATACTCACAAGAATAGTTGCACATTCAGTGCAATAACAAACAAGCCAAAGCTTCAGAGCCGTTCGGCTGACTCCTCGCTGGCAGATCAGCTGTGTGCAGGGGCCAAACTGTTCAAAGCCGTTCGGTAGACTCTCCGCTGGCAGATCAGCAAGTCCTAAGAAACAAAAAAGGGGAGGCGCCCTTGGTGCAGAAGATCCTATGCAATATAAAACCAGTATCTATAATGAGCAAATTTATACTCACAAGGAAAGTTGCACATTCAGTACAATATCACACAAGCCGAAACTTCAGAGCCATTCGGCTGACTCCCCACTGGCAGATCAGCTGTGTGCTAAATCTGTGGCTTTTTCTCGGCTACAATGCCGTTTCATCAGGCTACATAATCTTATTTATGTAGCCTGATGAAACGACATTGTAGCCGAGAAACACGTTGCAAAGCAACTTTTTATTGTTTTAATAAAAGCCACTATTTACTTTTTTCTACCTTGCTCTAGAATATTTATTTCCAATTTTTACAAAATTGGGGATTGTATCCCCATCAAAATACAACTGCTATCTGGAGCTTACAAGCTATATTGGAGATTGAGACATCAACAGAGTTTGGTTCCTGCATACAGCTGATCTGCAGCGGGGAGACAGCCGAACGGCTCTGAAGATTTAGCACACAGCTGATCTGCCAGCGGGGAGTCAGCCGAACGGCTCTGAAGTTTCGGCTTGTGTGTTATTGCACTGAATGTGCAAATTTCCTTGTCAGTATAAATTTGCTCATTATCGATACTGGTTTTATATTGTATAGGATCTTCTGCACCAAGGGCGCCTCCCCTTTTTTTGTTTCTTAGTACTTGCTGATCTGCCAGCGGAAAGTCTACCGAACGGCTTTGAACAGTTTGGCCCCTGCACACAGCTGATCTGCCAGAGAGGAGTCTTGTTTGTTATTGCACTAAATGTGCAACTATTCTTGTGAGTATTGATTTGCATATTGTTGATACTGGCATCATACAGTTTAGGATTTTCTGCACTAAGGGTGCCTCTCCTTTTTGTCTTTTAGGACGTGTTTTATGATTACTCGATATTGTGGAGAGAGCAGCCTGTTTTTTCTGGTTGATGTTCTTGTACTAAAAAGATTCATTCTGGGAGATCAATTCATTGGACTTATACCTCATTTGGGATAGTCTAATGGACTTTTCACAAGTATATTGAATGTTATTGTTGATTATATCTTATACTGTTACATATATTTTTATTTTTCATTTTACCTACATTATGCATGATTATTACTGATCATATATACAGGGAGTGCAGAATTATTAGGCAAATGAGTATTTTGACCACATCATCCTCTTTATGCATGTTGTCTTACTCCAAGCTGTATAGGCTCGAAAGCCTACTACCAATTAAGCATATTAGGTGATGTGCATCTCTGTAATGAGAAGGGGTGTGGTCTAATGACATCAACACCCTATATCAGGTGTGCATAATTATTAGGCAACTTCCTTTCCTTTGGCAAAATGGGTCAAAAGAAGGACTTGACAGGCTCAGAAAAGTCAAAAATAGTGAGATATCTTGCAGAGGGATGCAGCACTCTTAAAATTGCAAAGCTTCTGAAGCGTGATCATCGAACAATCAAGCGTTTCATTCAAAATAGTCAACAGGGTCGCAAGAAGCGTGTGGAAAAACCAAGGCGCAAAATAACTGCCCATGAACTGAGAAAAGTCAAGCGTGCAGCTGCCAAGATGCCACTTGCCACCAGTTTGGCCATATTTCAGAGCTGCAACATCACTGGAGTGCCCAAAAGCACAAGGTGTGCAATACTCAGAGACATGGCCAAGGTAAGAAAGGCTGAAAGACGACCACCACTGAACAAGACACACAAGCTGAAACGTCAAGACTGGGCCAAGAAATATCTCAAGACTGATTTTTCTAAGGTTTTATGGACTGATGAAATGAGAGTGAGTCTTGATGGGCCAGATGGATGGGCCCGTGGCTGGATTGGTAAAGGGCAGAGAGCTCCAGTCCGACTCAGACGCCAGCAAGGTGGAGGTGGAGTACTGGTTTGGGCTGGTATCATCAAAGATGAGCTTGTGGGGCCTTTTCGGGTTGAGGATGGAGTCAAGCTCAACTCCCAGTCCTACTGCCAGTTTCTGGAAGACACCTTCTTCAAGCTGTGGTACAGGAAGAAGTCTGCATCCTTCAAGAAAAACATGATTTTCATGCAGGACAATGCTCCATCACACGCGTCCAAGTACTCCACAGCATGGCTGGCAAGAAAGGGTATAAAAGAAGAAAATCTAATGACATGGCCTCCTTGTTCACCTGATCTGAACCCCATTGAGAACCTGTGATCCATCATCAAATGTGAGATTTACAAGGAGGGAAAACAGTACACCTCTCTGAACAGTGTCTGGGAGGCTGTGGTTGCTGCTGCACGCAATGTTGATGGTGAACAGATCAAAACACTGACATAATCCATGGATGGCAGGCTTTTGAGTGTCCTTGCAAAGAAAAGTGGCTATATTGGTCACTGATTTGTTTTTGTTTTGTTTTTGAATGTCAGAAATGTATATTTGTGAATGTTGAGATGTTATATTGGTTTCACTGGTAAAAATAAATAATTGAAATGGGTATATATTTGTTTTTTGTTAAGTTGCCTAATAATTATGCACAGTAATAGTCACCTGCACACACAGATATCCCCCTAAAATAGCTAAAACTAAAAACAAACTAAAAACTACTTCCAAAAATATTCAGCTTTGATATTAATTGTTTTTTGGGTTAATTGAGAACATGGTTGTTGTTCAATAATAAAATGAATCCTCAAAAATACAACTTGCCTAATAATTCTGCACTCCCTGTACATCTGGTATTGTCCAGCATATTACATGCTATAGAGAGTAGCATAAGATAGACGCACCTCCCTTATTGGATACACAGAAATACTGCTATTTGTGTGTGGTCCTATACGTTGTGTATATACACATATTAACACATAAATGTATTTATATAAACATATACATATACAAAAAACGGGAGGGGAGGGGCACTCTCAGAATGGATTGAGTACACATCCTATGACCCTGCAACATGCACAGCCCTGGGTGCTCAATAGCACTTATAGGTAGCTAAACCATTCCCAGAGTCCTTGGCAGTTAACCCCAAACAAGTCTGAGTGCAAGGCCCATAGGGAAAATTAAAAAAAAAAATACAACACACAGCGAAAGTCCAGCACTGACTTGCAAGCACTCAGCTAAGATTAAAAGCAAAACTGGAAGAGTTAGTTACCACATATGGCTAAATGGGACAAGCCCAGGTACCACGTCAAGATCTCTCCCAAAATCTGGGTCCCCAATACAGCCATACAATGCGAGCTCTCAATCAAGCAAACTGGGAACATGTTAAGGGTTTACATACTTATGTAATCACCCTAGACGTATACAAAACACAGAAGGGGACTGCACTCTCAGATTGGACTGGGTACACATCCCATTACTCTGCAACATGCACAGCCCTGGGTGCTCAATAACACTTACAGAAAGCTGTACCATCCCCAGAGTTCCAGGCAGTTAAACCCAGACAAGTCTGGGTGCAAGACCCATAGGGAAAATTACAAAACAAATTAATACTACATACAGAGAAAGTTCAGCACTCACTTGCAAGCACTCAGCTAATATTAAAAGCAAAACTGGAATAGTTAGTAACCGCATCTGGCAACATGGGACAAGCCCAGCTACCATGTTAACATATCTCCCAAAACCTGGGTCCCCAATACAGCCATACAATGCAAGCTCTCAATCAAACAAACCGGGAACAAGTCAAGTGTTCACAGACTTATGTAATCACCCTACACATATACAAAACATGGAAGAGGGCTGTACTCTCAAGCTGGACTGGGTACACATCCAATGACCCTGCAACATGCGCAGCCCTGGGTGCTCAATAGAACTCACAGGTAGCTGTACCGTTCCCAGAGTCCCAGGCAAACAAGTCTGGGTGCAAGGCCCATAAGGTAACTGCAACATGCAACCCTGCAACATGCTAGCTAGCTGGGTAGCTACCTGTGAGTGCTAGTGAGCATTCAGGGCTGTGCATGTTGCAGCGTCATAGAATTTGTACCCAGTCCAGTCTGAGAGTGCAGTCCCCTTCCGTGTTTTGTATATGTCAAAAGTGATTACATAAGTCTGTGAACCCTTGACTTGTTCCCAGTTTGTTTGATTGAAAGCTTGCACTGTATGGTTGTATTGGAGACCCAGGTTTGGGGAAAGACCTTGATGTGGTACCTGGGCTTGTCTCATTTGGCCAGATGCGGTAACTAACTCTCCCAGTTTTACTTTTATAATAATATTAGCTGAGTGCTTGCAAGTGAGTGCTGGACTTTCTTTGTGTGTTGTATTAATTTGTGTTGTAATTTTTCCTTTGGGACTTGCACCAAGACTTGTCTGGGGTTAAATGCCTTGGACTCTGGGGACAATACAGCTACCTGTGAGTGCTATTGAGCATCCAGGGCTGTTCATGTTGCTGGGTCATAGGATGTGAACCCAGTCAAGTCTAAGAGTGCATTCCCCTTTGTGTTTTGTATATGTCTAGGGTTATTACAGTATTATATGTCTAGGGTTAAGTCTGTGAGCCCTTGACATTTTCCCAGCTTGATTGAGAGCTTGCATTGTATGGCTTTATTGGGAACCCAGGTTTTTGGAGAGACATAATTGACGTGGTAACTAGGCTTGTCCCATTTGGCCAGGTGTGGTAACTAACTCAGTTTTGCTTTTAATCTTAGCTGAGTGCTTGCAAGTGGGTGTTGGACTTTCTCTGTGTGTTGTAAGCAAATACATATATATTTACAGGGAACACACAGTCCCCATATACTGGTATGTAAAGGCACTTTCTAACACCCCACATCCCCTCTCTTTAAGCCCTAAAAACTGCTTTGTGCAGTTTTGTTTTGTTTTTTTAATTGCTACTTTTTTTTTTAATAACTGCCAACACTACTGGGGACATTTTGAAAATTAACCAGAGATCTGATCTCTGGTTAATTTTTGGAGTGATAATTGCTACCGCAAGCTCGTGGTAGCATTAACCAGCCACTTGTAATGGCTGGATATTTATTGTGCACCCATAAATGGGCAAATTAGCCTATTTATAGGCGTGTTTAAAATTAGCGCACAACTTTTAATCTAGCCCTTGTTTTTTTTATATATTTTTGTTGTGCATGGATGATTTGTGTGCAGTGTGTGTTTAGTGCATCTAAGTAATATGTGCAGAATGTTTGTGTGTAAAGTTGTGTTTAGTGTGTGAATGTGAGTGTTGTATGTGTGTACTGTGTGTCTCTGTGTTATTAGACTATGTACGCAATTTATATAAACATGTATGGCACTAGCAATCTCCTCCACAACCACAGCTACAGTTTATTAACTCACCGCAGAACAACAACCGCAACTATATACAGGGGGGGAACATCGAACAACAACTCCTATGAAAGTCGACAAATACTTCAAGGTATCAGCATCCCAGGCTATACCCATCATGGCTGATAGACAAAAGATGTCAGACAGGAACAAGAAACATGCTGTAGAAATACACCCAGAGCCTGCTTCCCCTGTCCAGAGAGACATTAGTTCTGAACCACCTCACAATTTACTCCAGGACCTAAAGGCTTTCTTTCTACCTAAAATGGAAACATTGCAGGCGGGCATGGACACTCTCACTACTGAGATTCGAAAATACTCCACTAGACTGCAACAAGCAGAGCAAAGGATATCCGATGTGGAGGACTCTCAACAAACATCCACCATGGCCATACAGCTTCTAGAACGCCACAACTCAATACTACAGGAAAAACTGGACGACCTCGAAAATCAATCCTGCCGCAACAATCTAAGGATTGTGGAGGTCCCAGAGTCGATCAAAAATAAAGATCTTATGGAGTTCACAGCTTATACATTACCCAAATTGCTACAGATGAACCAAGAGACAATGCTGCTAGATATTGAGAGAGCACACAGAATAGGCCCAGAAATGCCACCAGCCAAACCCAACCAGAGACCAAGACAAGTCATCTTCAAGCTACTCAGATATCAGGAGAAGTTGGCGGTCCTAAAGGTATACAGGTCCAAACCTGATCTACTCTATGAGGGCCACAAACTTCTTATCTTTCAGGACTTCACTGCGGAGGTGGCCAAAAGGCAAAAGGAATTTGCCCCCTCTGCTCCAAGTTACACTCCATGGGACGACAGGCCTCACTTCTCTATCCTGCTAAACTGAGACTGACGACGCCTGGAGGCCCCAAGTTCTTCCTGAACCTGCAAAAGCTGCAAGAAATCCTAGACGCTGAAACCCGCTGTGGCGAGGGTTGAAGGAAGTACCCGGTACACATCCATTTCCTCATCCCATGCGACTTGCAGAATGGGCAACATACTTCAAAGGTTGCTACCAATGTTCAACTTAAGAACTGAGTATCTGTTTTTATATGTTTCTGTTCATATTGTTGCTGTAATTCTAAAAATGTTTGCATTTGAACCCCTTTTGGGTCTACTGTTAAGTTTCTTCTCACCCTACGTGCTCTGCCTCATCTTGTCAGCCTTGAGCTCTCCCCCCCCCCGCCATGTATCATGATGTTATCTTCTTACACCTGTGCATTTTATATCACTAGGTTGTAGGAGGAACATCCGGATCCTGTCCAGACGGCTGACCATGGACAGCTCAGACTGTAAGTTGCTGGCACCTCAGACACACACTCCTAATCCCATTAAACTTAACTGCCAACCACATTGTGAGCCAAACAAAGGACCCACCATATCTCATTTAATTCACCTGAGACAGTATAGGCTCAGGCTAAATAAACTCACTATAAGACATCCACCAAACTTATCTCTCACCTCTCAACACCATGGCACACCCCCTTAAAATAGTGTCCTGGAATGTGGGGGGTATTAACTCCCCGGCCAAACATAGCACTATACTACAACACCTAATGCATCTTCATACAGACATTGCCCTCTTGCAGTAGACACACCTTACGGAAGCAGAGCATGAGAAATTAAAAAGCAGATGGGTGGGCCAGATCTTCTATACCCCTACTGAGGGGCACAAAAGAGGGGTTGCCATACTGGTTAGAAAGGGACTGTCAGTCCAAATCATCCCCATCACAATAGACTCAAGGGCCAGATACATCATAGCTAGCCTACACTCAGATAACCAAACATACATCATATGTAATGTCTACAGTACCAACCAACTAAGGATACAATTTTGGTATTCCTTACAGACCACCCTAGCCTTACATGCTGACAAACCGCTGTTAATACGGCGGTACTTCAACCTAGCCCAGGATTTACCGTTAGATCGCAGGGTTGACACACACAAAAAGACAAGAGAAAAATTATGCTAAAAAATTAAAAAAGGAAACAGCAATAGTGGCTGCCTTCAAAACGTCACTAAGCCTCATTGATCTATGGCGTTCGCGCCACCAGACCAGGAGGGACTTTACGTGCGCTTCCAAAACACATGGGACACTTTCACACATTGATTATTTCTTGTGCTCCAGTTACACTCACAGATCCCACAAACAGATATCTCGGACATAATAATCTCAGACCATGTGCCCATATGGCTGCAACTTAGCCCTCGGCCCCACACTCCTACCCAAGGGAACTGGAGATTCCCCACCTACCTATATCACAACATTGAGTTCAGAAAACACCTAAAAGCCCAGTGGGAAGAATACCACAACTTCAATGCCCAACATCTTAATAACCCGGGCATCTTCTGGGTGCATCTAAGACAGTCATGAGGGGACAAATCACTAGTTTTACTGCCCACTATAACGCTAAATTGAAAAAGATGGAAACCACCACCACCGCAGAAGTAACTGCTGCCTACAATAAATACATAGTCCACCCCTCCACCCAAAACAGAAGTAAATACTACAACAAAAAGAAACTAAGGGATGATGCCCTGTGTCAACAGGATCACCTCTTTCAAACACATAGAAAAGGCCGGTTTTACAGATTCTGAGATAAAACAGGGAGACTGTTGGCCAATATGGTAAAATTAGTCACTCCTAAATCTATAATTCCCTCTATTCAAGCACAGGGGGTATTCCATTCAGATCAATTACAGCAGAGTTTTTAAAATTTTACTCCTCACTCTACTCCGCACAGCCATGCACACAGTATGACAGGGACCGATTCTGGGACCAGATTGACCCCCATCCCTCAGTTCAGAAAATTTAAAACACCTTAACGCTGCAATTCATGTCTCGGAAGTCCTGAAAGCTATTAAAGCAGCCAAACTAGGCAAGGCTCCAGGCCCTGATAAGATACCACTACAAGCTCTTACAAACAGAGCTAAGCCCCTTACTATCTCAAACATTCACAGCCTACCTGAAGGGCACAGCAAACCCCCCTCTGACTTCACAGATGCACTTATGTGCTTAATTCTGAAGCCAGGTAGAGACCCGATGACCACTGCCTCTTATAGACCAATAGCACTCTTGAACAATGAATATAAACTCTTCCCAGCTATACTGGCAAACAGATTAGCTGCTGTACTAGGAACAGTCATTCATAAAGATCAGACGGGATTCATGAGACATCGCTGTTCAGTCACTAACGTACTTACGACACTGGCAATTATTGACCACTACTAGCAAGGGAAAAATCATAACAAATCTGAAACACTCACGGAAGCATGCCTTCTCTCTGTCGACACAGAAAAGGCGTTCAATAGAGTAGAATAGGATCATTTACTGACTACCCTGGGGAACTTTGCATCACTGGAGACTTCCATAATCTCAAACAAAAATTATATCACAATCCACGCACCTCAATAATAGTAAACAAAGAAGTGTCTCAGCCATTCTCCCTTGAAAGGGGCACCAGACAGGGATGCCCTCTGTCACCTCTCCTGTTCAACCTAGCCATAGAACACCTAGCCATATATATAAGAAACATGATAGAAGCAACAAAAGTAGGGTCCAACTCAATGCACCTATCATTATACGCTGACAACCTACTCCTTTACATAACCAACCCAGACATCGCTATACCCAAACTTGTCTCCATACTTCAACAGTTTGGAGCAATTGCAGGCTACAAAGTGAACTTGGAAAAATTGGAACTGACATATCTCACTAAACCACAACTCTCCACAGCTATAAAAACTATGCTTAAGGTTACAGATGGTTCTTTTAAGTATCTGAGCATTCAACCTACACTTTAATCCACACCTAATCTACAAACTGAATATCCCTCCCATGATTGTGCAGATTCGTTCACTGCTGGCTGGTTGGGCTAGACTACCCATGTCCCTATCAGATCGAGTGAGCCTAATCAAAATGATAGCTATGCCCAAACTATTGTATCCTTTGCAATACTCCCCTTGCTACTAACCCCAAATGATCTGAAGAACATCTCTAGTGCTTTCAGCAACTTCGCGTGGAATTTGAGGAAACATAGAATTAGTAGAATGAAATTTGCCTTACCAACTGACAAAGGGGGATTGAAACTCCTTTAAGAATGCTCACCCATACTTCTATTTCCCTGGTGGAATTCTATAATTCCTATTTTACCCTGAATCCAGGGTGTCTCACTAAAGGGCATATACTTAATTTTCCTATTTGAAGGAGATGCATACATTAGAAAAGTGCACAATGAAATTCATGATTTAACCTCTTAACTCGAAGTGATGTATATATACATCATGCGGTACATTGCCCCATACCGTATATTTGAGTAGCATCTTCAGGAAATTAAAGCAGCCTTGGCTTTAAAGTTACAGCCAAGAGCTGCTATTCCGGAGCTGCAGGCATCTGTCTTCATATGGTAGCAGAGCAGCACAAATTGCCATATCGTTACAGACAGTGACACCGTCTGTGTTACTGTCTGTAATGATCTCCTTCATTGCCGATGAGAGGTGCGAGAGAAAAGGAGGGAGGTGGGTGGGTAGCACAGAGGTGAAGGGGGAGGGAGAGGCCCTGCACTACAGAAAATAAAGTTTAGAAGGGAGAGGGAGGGAAGGGATGTTACATTACAGAAAAATTAGGAATCAGGGTTGGGGAGACACTACATTGGTGATGGCAGGAATTAGGGAGGTGGGAAGACTGCTATACTACAGAAAAAAAAACTAAACTGGATACTGGCAGACAGTGGCAAGTACCTAAGATGGTGGACACCATTAGGAGGGTGGAGGATTAAAGAGCTGTTTGGGAGGGATCAGGGAGGTGAGATGTAAGGAGGGATCCTACACTACAGAAAATAATTAAATATATAAAATGAATTTATTCAAAAATAAAAAAGCTAAAAAGCTATAAAACTTAATACTGGCAGATTATTTGTCAGTACCTAAGATGGTGGTGAGGGGGGGGGGGGTAGAGAGCTGTTTGGTAGGGATCAGGGAGTTGGAGGTAACAGGTGGGAGGGTAATGGGTAATCCTTACACTATAATACTATAACCATTGCCAGCTAACTAATTAGCCCCTTCACTGCCAGGGATTTCAGAAGTGTGGTGCGCAGCTGCAAATTAGTGGCCTTCTAATCACCAAAAAGCAATGGCCAATCCATGCATATCTGCTATTTCTGAATAAAGGGGACCTCAGTGAGAAATACAAAGTTTGTGATGGTATTATTCCAATTCAAATTCAATTTGAATTGGAATAATGCCCAGCTATCACTCACACCCCTAGATTTCAGTGTTGACAGAATATGGAAGCATATTGGAGATGACAGCCACCCTGTGACTATAGTCCTGGGTTCACTCAGTTGGCTACTTGCACATTGTCCTCTTCCATCTGTCTGCCACACTCTATGAAACTTGCCAAGGGGGCGGAAAGGTGCAGCTTTTCTCATTCCATCTATGTGAGTGAAAGTTCTGGGAGACAGCAACAAGCCTAAGGATACTTGCCACTACAAGGAAGGACACTCTACTTACCCTACGCAACACTTACCTCATACAGATTGAGGTTAAGGAGAGTAAGTAGAACCCCCTGAGGGGATAGTGTGATCCGCCACTTTGGGATTTCCACCCTACCCTTTTCTGCACACAGTATCACTTATGGACTCTATTTGCATGTATTTTTTGTGGATTTCCTTTTGTATTTGCATGTATTGTTGTATGTACTGTGAACTATTACTGTCACCTGTGGTGTTTTAGCCCAATAGTACTATCTGCTAGACTAGTGTATCTATGCTATAGCTAGCTTTTGATATTTGATATTTGTAATATTTCCATCTATATACAGTGAGAGTTTTATATATGTATTTGTTTTTTAACTATTTTTTCCATCCCTTATATATTATCTAGCGGTCCTATATTGTGACTTTTTTGAATAATTATAGCTTCTTACTATATATACGTATAACTAGCTCTTTACACTAAGCGCCCTTATATTTTACCCTCTCTTGGTTCTATATATATATATATATATATATATATATATATATACTGTATATACACACACAAATATATATATATATATATATATATATATATATAGTTTTGATAGGTAAATACAAAAATAAAAATAAGGCTCTATTTCTGTTTAAAGGGAGTGATAGCAAAAATGCTAAAAATTCACTGGTATCGTGGGTGTTTTTTTCACTGAAATTCCCAGTATTGAAGGGGTTAAAAATTATACAAAATTAATATTTGAACCATTCACACAAAAAAACTCAGGAAGGAATTGTATTTTTAAAGTCATCAAAAATCATAACAAAATTGTTCACCAAAAAACATATTTTGTCAAAAACGTAAAACGTATCTAAATTATCAAATTTAATTTCTTCCATTTGTATTCTTTGTTGAAGAGTATACCTAGGTAAGTAGTGTCCACATGCCTGGAGCACTACATGGCAGAAAACAGTGCACATGCAAATGTATAATAAAATATATTATTATGTATTATTATGTATTATAAAATTGCATGCTCTGAATCATGAAATGAAAATGGTGGGGTTTGTATCCCTTTAAACTACAGCTGCACTATGCACTATGCTAGTTGAGAATTTTGGAAATATGGAAAATGTTTAGCCAAATCTACATCAAATACCTTGGCTTAAATCTTTATGACATTTTGTATATAGATAGATTTTTTTGCTTGCTTGGAAAAATAATGTTTGCTGAGATATAGCAGTTTTTAGTGATCTTAAATTGATATATTCCAAGCATGCTTAGTAAAAGCAGCAGAGGTTTGTGGGATTTGTAGTCCCAAATATTGATACTATGGTGCTATAGCCTGGAAGCCAGAGAGTACCTGCAGCCTTGTCCTGTGGCATGTGTATTGTACACACTACATACAGTCCACAGAAATGTACACACATATACATTTTTTAGAATTTAAGATGAAAAAAATTAAAAAAAAACACTTCAGCATAGAAAATGTTTATTACCAGAGTTTAAGTTCCCAGTCAAATTATATAAAGTTCTTTACATAATTTCATGATATTATATATTAGTTTGTGGTAAAAATACATTCAGAATATGTGTGTGTGTGTGTGTGTGTTTGTGTGTGTGTGTGTGTGTGTGTGTGTGCATGTGCTTGTGTGTGTGTATATGTGTGTGTATGTATGTGTGTGCATGTGTGTATATATGTATATGTGTGTGTGTGTGTATATCTGTATGTGTGTGTGTGTGCATGCATGTGTGTTTATATGTGTTTGCATGTGTGTGTATATATGTGTATGTGTGTATGTATATATGTGTATGTGTGTGTGTGTATGTGTGTGTATATGTGAATGTGTGTGTGTGTGTGTGTGTGTATATATATATATGTATGTGTATGTGTGTGTATCTGTGTGTATATATAATATGTGTATGTGTGTGTGTGCATGCATGTGTGTTTATATGTGTTTGCATGTGTGTGTATATATGTGTATGTGTGTATGTATATATGTGTATGTGTGTGTGTGTATGTGTGTGTATATGTGAATGTGTGTGTGTGTGTGTGTGTGTGTGTGTGTATATATATATATGTATGTGTGTGTGCATGTGTATGTGTGTGTATCTGTGTGTATATATAATATGTGTATGTGTGTGGATGTGTGTATATGTGTGTGTGCGTGTGCGTGTATGTGTGTGTGTTTATGTGTGTGTATATATGTGTATGTGTGTGCATTTGTGTGTGTATATGTATGTGTGTGTGTGTTTGCGTGTGCGTGTCAGTGCATGTATGCCAGAAACTTTTAGGGACATCACTACAGGCAACTTTTATTGCTATTGACATCAATATTTAATTATAATTGTCATTATTTTCTTTACTTCATTTTCATAAATATTCATTCCATTTATGTTTCACCAACTCTAACTGAATACTAATGTAATTACATCACAGAAACACATACACTGCTGCTTTTAAATCTACAACCTAAAGATTCTTTCTTTACATATTTACTCTTAATGTTTTCACAGAAACCTGATGGTATTATACATCCCTACCTATTCAACCATACAAACATCCTTGATGATTCTGTTATATTTGAATTGCTCTAGAATTAGCTGCTCTTTGCATTATGTTGTAGATGTAGATGTGGTTTGTCTAGTGATGTTGAAGTCTGCAGCAATCTATTGGCTGCTAGCTTTGTAAATTTCATTCAGTTTGCTCCAATAGCTGAAGGAGAACGACTGGTACAGCCTGGTCCTCTCTCCCTCCTCAATCTCTTTTTTCTTGCAGATCGGTCTCTCTCTTTTGTCTCTGCATAGGCAATCAGAGCTCTTTACTTGCAGAATCTCCTCACACTGATTGTAATGAATTTTCATGCTGCACGAATATACAGCAGTTGCTTTTCTCCTGCAATTCAGTGTTGTATTTTGTGGTCATTACATTCCTCTGGACTGCAAGATCGTTTTGGATTCCAACAAATATGTGTTTGTAAATGTATGAGGATCCTGATTTGCATTCAGAAAATTCTTCTAGGATATATTACAGGATTTGGCTGGGCAAAAGGCACTTTAGATGTCGGTTTCCAAGGTAGGTACAAATAACACGTTGTTACATACAAGCTTGCAATGATAAATCTGCTTTACTGCAGTGGTTTATAACCATACTTTTTTCTCTTTGATTCCGATTCAATACTTTTCCCCTTGAGCAAGGCACTCTGCCCTATTCCAATTTTCATCTTTAGATATGTATTTTTTTCTGGTCAGGAATGATCAGGTTTTTTTTTTCCCCTCTGCAGTCACCACTCTGAATAGATCTATGGTTATGTGTGATGTTTACAAAGTGGCAGAGCAGTCTTACAGACAAATAAAAAGAGTCAATGAAAGATCTGTAATATACTGGGTGAAAAGAAATCTTACAGCTTTTTTTTTCTGCTGAGGGTGTAAAGGAGAAAGCTGCACTTGTGTGTCTGTGGCAGAGTGGAAAAAAAATAAAAACCATTTTGTAGGGAAATAAGGATTTTTGTTCTTGTATCTTGTTACAACGTCTCACTTTACAAGCTTGATGTTGATACAGTTTGTTGTGGTCTTTAACATGATCTGAGATGTGGCTAGATATGAAAAGATAGATGAAGGACATGCTATGGAATAATACAAAATGCAGTTCCAAGCATGCAATTACATTGGGGACTCTGCTGGTTAGTTCTAGGTTGCACCATGCATATTAAGAAAAGAAAAAAATAAACATCTGTTCAGTAAATATGCAAGATATATTCTTCATTTTTTTACCAAAGCAAAAGTTCACAAATACTGTATGGGGAAAAAATACCCCACATGCCATTCCCCCATTCCCCTTTACGTTATGATTTGCCTCTTCAGTATGTATTGCTTAATAGATCAATGGCATTACTGTTCTGTAACTTGATTATCTCTCGTCTTTTTGGTTCATTTTTCTCACACCCCCCTTAGATTTAATGCGGGTACATTGTATCTCATCCCACATGATCTAATTTTGCAGACATTAGCCCACGTTGCATCGCAGGGAACAGAAAAGGGAGACTTTGAGGTCCCCTGTTGCCTTCCATGCAGTGTTTTCTAGCAAAAGCCAACCGATTTGCCTAAAGGGTTTGGATTAAAGAACTAAAACTGGCACAAAATGTACAGTCTCTGCAACAGATTTTGTGCACGAGTGATGCAGTGATATATCATATTTAAGGCAATAAACTCACATAGCATATACTCATACAGAAATATGACTCTTGTCTCCTTGTGCATAAAATTAAAGCTAGTTTTTAGAAAGGGTTGATTTAACCCAACAGGTTTATGTTGCATTATAACACAAGTACAGAATGTTTTATTCCTGGGTTGCTTATATTTGTAGGTGAGATATTTTATGGGCTGCTTCTTACGCACTGATTTGAAGTCAGGTAGGGTATTGATTTAGACTTGCATATAGTTGGGAAGAGATAGAGGTTGCTAGTGATCTTTAAATAAAAAGATACAAAGCAAATATACTTTATCATTTGAATTATCAACTGTAATTCATTTGCATTCACATTCTCATCAGATCACTCTTGCAACACTCATGAAATCGAGTGACATATGGACTCCTGTAAAAGATAAAATGGCAAGTGATGGATTTTCTTGTGTTACTAAATTGTGGGCTTCAGTGACATTAATCGACCACCCACTGTGAAATTTGACATTGCTTAACCTTTTCTGCAAGGATTTGTCAGGATTTTTGACAGTAAATAATCTTCACAATAGAACATTTCATGTTAAACCTGTTCATTATATTTCTCTTTACTGTAGTTTTTTTTTCCCTAGATCTCTGTCATAGATACAAAGACAGGCAATGAGAACACAGTAATGTGCTTAAATTGTAAAATATTTGTGCTGAATCCTTATTAATATTAAGGGGGCAACATGTCGTTACAAATATTGGTAAATGTTTTATCATATTTTGATATCTGCTTGACAGTCTCAACTGTATAAATAATTTGGTGACACACACACACATATATGTGTGTGTATTTGCCTCTAGCCTGCAAAACTATATTTTTTATGGATGATGCAGTAAAGTATATGCTTTTGGTCAATCCCAAATTAGAGATAAAAACTGTAACATCTACAAGAAACAGCATCTGTCCTTTTAAGATGGATCCACAAGGTGGTAGTGTGTACATTTTTTTCTCCATGTTTCTTCTTTGTAGTGGTCACTTGTATGAAAGATTTAGTTTGATGTAGATATAAGCTCTCACAGAAAGAGATCTATAATATATTTAAAGTACAAATGTGTGTCAAAAATCACATTATTCAGTCATGGACATGTTAGTTCTGTATATGTGATTCATGTATGAACCTTCTTTGAATGTGATTAAACATATAAACTCAAATGTCAAAATAGCAACATTGAAACAAATTCTATATAGTCTGGTGTTTGTATACAGCCAGCTATTTCACAGAATTAAAATGTATCCAAACTGACCTGGACTGAGTTACATTAAATTCAATGTAATGATCAAATTAGTTTTTCTAAAAAAAAATAAAAAAAACTATACTACTCGTGCAGCATATTTAGTCAACCACGGAATGATTAGGTGTTGACTTAGCTAATTAGAAATCTGCTCCTCTGATTCTGAGGGTATTATGCTATTGCAATAAAATTATTGGCAGTTATTCCCAGTAGAGTATTTGAAGATTTTCCATTAGTTTTAAAGTTCAGAACATTAATCTTACAGTCTGATTCTCAATAATTTTTTTTCTTTATGTTTTCTTTTACATCCAAAAGCACACTAATAAATCCATTATATTTAATAATCCTGCCAAGATTTTTATACTAATTTTGTAAAATTATATTCATAATTTTTGTTAAGGAAGAAAAAAAAAAGAGAGTAGGAAGACCATATTTTTATATAGTATGCATGTTTTAACACAGCTGAGGTAAAGGCCTCAAGGTCATTTATAGATGTAATTGTATTTGAATGATCTTATTATAATTCAGATAGATATATACTGTTCCTTATTTATAAATACTAATGCAAATCAGAACCCTGTTGTTTCATGATAGATTTTGTAGGCCAGACATATAATGCATATGGATAGATAGATAGATAGATAGATAGATAGATAAACACATTGACATCCACTCAATATTAATATCTAGGATTGATAAAACGATTAAACTACTATTTTTGACACTTGTTTACTGAGTGCAGTGGGACTATAATATGTGTGTGTGTTACTGAATTATAGAGTAGTTGGGTTTAATTGAGGGTACTTAATTGAAAACATTTAAGAGAAACCTTATGAGAAAACATTTTATAGTTCAATGCTGTACTAATTGACTGGGTACATGCTGCATACTTAACAAAGTAGCTCTGCTTCTGTTTTTGACAGATTTCCAATATAACCCCTTGGCTTTTAAGGTGACATATCTGGCTTTCATGTTACACAGTCATTCATAGTGACATAGACACCTGGAAATACATACTGAGTTCTGTGCCTTGTTAACAGACATATTGGTGTGACATTTTATGAATACATAAATAAAGAGTACAAAATTGGACCAGAATAATGAGGCCTGACTAGCAAAAAGAAGGCTACAAGCCCAAATATCATAAACTAAGCTTGATAATAAAAGGCTAGCTTTAAGCTTGTAGCTGGCAATAAGCCACTCAGATCAATATGGAGTTCTCATTTCAAACAGAGGCACTTCTCTGTCACAGTTCAGCTCAGGTGCACTCAAGCAATGTTTGTAAAGCATTTATGCTCTGAGCTATTTCGATCCCCATATTTGACAGGGTTATGTACTCAGCTCTGTCACCTTTTAATAGTTCTCTTTTTGTTTGCTTTAGTATTCTAAAGATCCAAATGATATCAAAAATGTTCTGATCTCTGTACAGATAGACGTTAGCTACATGCTACTTACTCTTTGTTATGCTAATGGGATATTGTTATAGTCTGCTGCAGTCTACTTCATCGACTTAGAAATATGAGTAGTGAGTAGTTAAAATAAATATAATAAACAATATATATATATATATTAGATAGCTATACAGAGATTGATAGATAGACAAATAGATACATAGATATACATATTTACTATAGTTAGAGCTAAGATTATTAGAATGAAATTATTATAATTACAATAAATATGTTTCTATCTATCTATTTATCTATCTATCTACATCTGTCTGTCTATTTATCTATCTGTCTGTCTGTCTATCTATATTTTTTGTCATATTACATTAAAATTATAACTTGTCAGTCTGCAAGTTTTTCTGAATATAAGCAGAATGCCATATTTAAATACTGACAGATTTGACAAATAAAATGTATTACTAGCAATGACAAAGTGAACATATATTTTAATCATACATTGCAATAAACAGTGAGCCACACAGAATTGTGAAATTATGTAGAAGTCTTTAAAATACAGATTGTTAGGGCTTTCTTTTAGACAAAATGGGTATGAATGTGTTCTATAATAAGAAATGTTCATACTGTGCATACAATTGTAGTTAAAATATGTTGAAGCTGTAGTGTAGCAAAGCATAAGACATTTTACTGACAATGAACATTAGCATTTTTTCTGTGACATTCTTATGAAATGATTTTCCTGCACTACTGGAGATACATTTTAGTCAACAAGATAAAGGCCTACTTATAGAGTGGTTCAAATGGGTTCTCCTTATTCATGCCCAATTACATACTTCAAGTTCTTTCTCTAAGAAGGTTTACTTGCCAGACAAATTATGAGTAAATATGCCTAGAAGTAGATATTTATTTTGAACACACACACTTGATATAAGTAATAATATGGCTTTTGGTGGGGAGCTGTCCCTATCTGTGTATTTGTTCTTCACTGGCTCCCATCAGGGAAACACAGTAGGTGTTTCAAGGTGACCTGCATTTTGGAGTTGAAACTCTACTAGTAGTTATCTCAAATGATGTGATAGAAATGCTGGCAGATTATAAATTATGGATTTACAAATAAAGTTATCAAATCATTATTTTTAGTTGAATAAAACATGGTGAGTCCTGTATATAATATTCAATTTGCCTGTGTATATATATGTAACTCAACAGTCTAAAAGAATAATTGGCAACATTCCCGTATAAATTAAACATTGTAAAAGTCCTGATATGTGAAGCCCAAGTTGAATGAGTTACAGTTATCCTCATGTGTAGCTGTTACAGAGTACATAGACAATGATATTTTTTTGTGATGGGGTGTTTGTTGCAATAATTCAAACTACTAGTTTATGACATCACTTTCCATAAGAATCACACTGTAATTTCTCTTACACATCTTTAGTCAGAAATCCACTTTGTTATGAGTTTGGTTGTTAGAGCTGAAAACATTATAATGCCATTTATGATGTCATTGTTCTTGTCAAAAATGATATCACAAAAAAAAGCTCCCTGGGAATTTGGGGTTTACATTTTGAATTTTCTGTTTTGGATGATTTTAGTGAAAATTCAAACTGAAAATATTTTTTTTCTACCTATGTATTGTACTTGTGACTTTTTTTAAATGCATGTATGATAACGAAGAATTGTACACCTCAGAGACATTTTTAATGCTAAGTATTAAAACTAGTAGATGAGTTTTTGATATAAAACATTTTAACACAAAGTGCTATCATTAATGACATATTCTAATCCTTATCAAGTTTTTATAACCTACACAATTGACTATTAAAGGACCACTCAATGCAGTAGAATTGCATATTTAACAAGTGCACAATTAAAAGGCAATAGAACTTACTCTGAATTTCAAATAAGCAATAGATTTGTTTTCTGACAAATTTATTTTTCCTCCAAATTTCCAACCCCCTGTATCATCAGCCAATCTCAGACTAGTAGATGTATACCCAGTGAGCTCAGTAAGATCTTGTTCCCCAGAAAGTGTGAATATAAAAAGACTGCAAAATATGATAATGAAAGTAAATTGGAAAGTGTGTTAAAACTGCATGCTATTTCTGAATCATAAAAGTTTATTTTGACTTGAGTGTCCCTTTAAAGGTTATGGAATGTTTTGCAAATAAACTAGTTGAAAACTTTTCTAAAGCATTCAAATATACTGCATAGCATTGGGTACTATACAACAACCATGATATTTTCAACAATAAACACTACTGTAAATGTTAACAGATAGCCTGGAAATTGCATATTCTAGTGAATATACCCATAGTTGTGCAAATGCTCAACCTAGATCTTTACTGAATTTAATTTTTTTGACAATTCCAATCCATTTGGAAGCATACATTTTAAGTGTTTTTTTCTAATGGATTTTCTTATACATAATACCACGTTTACTAGTCATATATTTCTCACTTGTCATCCATATTCTTATTAATTATAATAGATGTTTGTTTGTTTGTTTTTCTTCAGAATTTCACAAGGTTTTTTCTTAACACTTTTATTCAACACATTTTGGTCATTGTTGTCCCTCATGTCAATCCGTTAGAATTTGTTATGTAAACCTTGTATGCACCTTGGATGTTTTTTTTTACATTATTTTCTTAATTTCCATCTGTTAGGATGGCAACAAATTGAACAAGTTATGTACAATAAATATTTATGCCATATAACTGGAAAATATTGTTTTATTATACTTGCAAATGTGAATATCTATAAGAAATAGGATTTTCACAGTTGTCATGGTTTCTGTATTAAATTCATCTAAACGTCAGATAAAAACCATACAACATGAATTTCTAATTGATCAGAATGGTATTCACTAACTCCACAAAAATCATTGTAAACTGATCTAATTTACATATTTTTTTAAAGCCTTTAAAACTATTTCTAATTCTAAAAATCAAAGTAAGAATGCATTTATTGACATCCAATTGAATATGCATCATGGAAAGGGGTCATTTTTTTTACAATTTCTTAAGGGAATATTTGTGGAAAAAAAGTTTTAAAATAAGTACCTCAAGAAATATTTGCCAGATTCAAATCCTTTGCACAATATCACAAACTAGGCATATAAATCGAACTATGTAGAAGCCAAATTATTAAGTTATATTTTTTCCATAACAGAAAAAAACAGAATCACATAAACCCCTATTTTCATGATTAAATATCTCAAAAACGACTTAGCTGGTTTTCCTTCAAATGTTTAACATTTTTTTTTTCAGTTGTTCATTGAATGCCAGCGCAAATATGTGTAATACATGTATTCAGCATGGCCAACATGCTTAGTAATAATATAATTCATTCTAATTAATATAAATATTAGAAAAAGAAAGCACTTAAACCTAACCAAACTATTTTGGGACCCTGGAGCAAGTTTGTATGCTCATTGCAATGAAAAAGGTATAATGTTTTACCTGAGAGATCAGCCAAAGAACATTAATGTTGTTTTGATCTCAAGGCATTGAAAGCTTCTAGTCAGTCTGTGTCCCCACCATACATATATTTGCCTGTCAATCAAGCATGTCCTTAGAGCATATGCTTCAGTCACATGCTGAGTAGGCTCACAGACAGATACCAGAAGCTATTCTTATACAAGAATAATAAAGCTTTGTTTATCATTTTTAATCAATCTCTCTCTCTCTCTCTCTCTCCCCCCCCCCCCCACACACTGGTAATACTGAAAAGCTCAGTGACATTAAATATGACACGGTCATAGGATGTCACCTTTGCCATAAGGCACATTGTGAAAGTGTAATTTTAATGTTGCAAGAAACAAAGATATTTTATACTTTGGGTGACTCTTACTTTGTGGCAACAGATTGGGGAAGGCCCTTTCTAGCATGACTGTGCCATTAAAAATTTGGTTTGATGAGTCTGGTGTGGAGGAACTTGAGTGTCCTGCACAGTGCTTAAAATCTTGTGGAACGCCTTCTCAGAATATTATTGGCTGTTATACCTGCAAAGGGAGTGGTGACAACTCTATGTTAATTACCATAGTTTTTTAATGGGATGTCACAAGCTCATATAGATGTAATGGTCAGGTGACCACATACTTTTGGCCATATAGTGTATATTGCCGGATTAAGGGGCATGCTCATTTGTTAACATATAAAATAATATTTTAAATATTTGCATACTATATGAATGCAGTTACACATTTATAGGGGTTGCAGATGTCTGCTAGCCACCCCTAATATTGATTGTGCTACTCCCAGTTCCAAAAGTGTCAACAGCCATAAATGTAAAAGGAGAAGGGGAGATAATGGAGGTAAAAGGTACATATAAGTAAGACAAGACAAAATATGAAGTAGAAATTCATAGTCCACCAACCATACAACCCTTCAGCCTTTAAATGTAGATTTGATAGCATGAAAGATAAACAAATAAGATGTTTGTGTGAAAAGAATAGCTTTGGCACTATACAAACCAGGGAAATAATTTTATATCAAGTTGATAAATGTTTTACTTTCAAATATATACATATCTAAATCAGAAAAACATTCCATTTTAATGAGCTTGCAGTGTAAATATTTATGGATAGTCTGTTGAATTTATAGAAAACATATGTTGTCGAATTTTCTTGGATTTGTTTCACATGTGCATATACATCATTTGTACAGATTCTTTATTCCTTGAATAGAGATGATCTGGGAAATCTGATTTTCTTTTTTTTTCAGATAAATAGGCTTCATTTATGAAGCTGTAGATATGGGTTTGGAGCCCAAGCATTTCAGGGTTGTGTGAGGGGGCCTGAAATGTTAGTTAAGTAGCTGTGGTCTTAAGATGCTATTGGGATGATTGACAAACCCTGCTCTCACTCATGCACTGATAACTGTGAGTGTGATGCCAGCCAGGTTCTCAGGAACAAAAGTTGTCTGCCTGACATTTTTTATTGGGCCCAATAAGCCTAGATTATTTATAGTTTCACTGCCAGAAAGACAGCTAAATACTGCCTGACATTGTTATATTAAAAATCTGACCAGTTTAGTTAATATCCTTAGAAAATAAATTAACATTAATGAAACCACATATATTTATGAAACAAGATATACATTTAAGATTTAGAAGGTCTAATTGAGAGATTATTTTTATATTTGTGATTTAGATATAAACACATCTGCAGGATTATTTGCACATGGAGAACGTTTGTTTACACATTTTATCTTTGTCTAAGATCTGCCAAACTTTTTACTGTCTTTACAAAATTGAAAACTACTACAGAATAGTATCAAAGTTACAAAGTTATTATAGCTTAGGCAAAATGGCATGCAAATGTCAAATATTATTTTAACATACCCCAAGGGAGAAAAGAACCAATGAAAAATCTCAGCATGTCTTATAATATTCAAGATGATATTTATCTTAGCATGTCCTTCAAAAGTCCTCTTAGTTCAGATGGAAATCTCTAAATATACACATTATTCTAAATAGGCTCATACCATATCAGTCATAGCTAAAATAAAAAAAAAACGTAAGAGGCAGAAAGGGAAAAAATTAGATTGACAAATATTTTAGATGCCATAAATGGTTATGTATATAGTTATATGTAATTTAACCACAAGGTTGCAGAGCAGCATAAAATATTATGAGCCATGATTCCCTAGCCTGTTGGATTTATGAAGCTTATGATTAAAGAGCATAATTGTTTCCATTTCTAAATTCTTATCTTAGTCCATTTTATTAGCATGGTACTCAAGCATCAAGAGCCATTTAAAAGTTTGAGTACATATTGGACAATGAAAATTACTAAGTTCAAAAAATAAATGTTCAACAGAACCTATTTGTTTATTAAAAAACACTGGTGTGTCTCACAATATAAAAATGTGATGCTAAAGAGCTGTACACAAATTTAATTTATCTTTCACAAAAGAACAATTAACAATAAATATTGTGTCCTCCGATTATTAACGCAGTAAGAGGCAATTGTTAGTTTTTCAATATTTTGTTCGGATCTGCAAAAAAAGCATATCAAGTTAATCCAAGAAGATATGTCCTGTAGTTAATTTATAATTTACACTATATATGCATATATATATATATATATATATATATATATATATATATATATATATATATATATATATATATATATATATATATATATTAAAAAAAATATATATATATATATATATATACATGCATGCACACATGCACATGCTGTGTATATGTGTGCACATAAAAAAATATGATACTTACCTAAAAAGCATTAAAAAATAAAATTGAAAAACAATCAAATGATTTTATACTGCATAATAAAAAAATACAGCTTTCAATATGCAATGTAGTTTCATAAATGCAGAACTAGTTGCTGAATTATTTTAAGTTACATCGTGTATTTTGTAAAAAACAATGTTAAAATAATAATGTTATACAAAATAATTACATTATGTATCCTTTAAAAAAGCAATGTTAAAATAAAACTGTTATACATATTCAATATAAGTATTTAGCAGTGCCTGCTAAACCAACACCTATTCTTAAAATATGAATAATTTTGAATTCCTAAAGAAAAACTTTATGAGCAAGAATCAACAACTCAGGAGGAGGTAGGAAAGACATGTTAGCTTTCAATTGCTCTCTCTCTCTCTCTGAGTATCAGCTTTTGTGATTAAATATAAAATATGGAGTTATTTGTATATAGAAAAAAGCTAATTTAAATAGGTGTTTTCAATTAACAAAAACAGTCATTTCATATGCAAAAATAAACATAAAGAATGAATTCCCTATATATTTTAGACTATAAAGCTGGTTTAACAAATCATTAGGATTATAATTTTACATTACAGTGTTCCTTTAAAGGGACAGTAAAGTAAAACATAAACTTTTATGATTTAGAAAGTCATGCACATTAAAATAAGTTTACAATTTACTTCTTTTATTTAATTTGCTTTGTTCTTGGCTACATAAAGGGGACTTTCATTCATGAAGTATAAGATACTTCATATAGAAAGCTCCTTTATTTGTCTCAATCGATCGCTGTTTTTACCTTGTACAGCAGCCCACGTCAAAAAAACATTTTTTGGCTAAGAGGTGACGTTTTCACCTCTTAGCCAATAGCCAGATTTACCGCACGGCTATTGGCTAAGAGGTGAAAACGTCACCTCTTAGCCAAAAATTTTTTTTGCCGTGGGCTGCTGTACAAGGTAAAAACAGCGATCAATTGAGACAAATAAAGGAGCTTTCTACATGAAGTATCTTATACTTCATGAATAAAAGTCCCCTTTATTTGTTTCAATAGTAAATCCTAACGTTTGTAAAATGCTAGGATTTACTTTCACTTTAAGTGAATGGAGCAAAATTGATAAAAGAAGTAAATTGAAAAGTTGAATAAAATTGTATGTCCTATTTGAATCATGAAAGACAAATTTTGGGTTTTGTGTCCCTTTAAGTTTTTAATTTAAAAAGACAAACAATTTCTGCATTTTTTTTGAGATTGACCAATAAACCTGACACAAAAAACAATCTAGTTCACTATAGGACTGTCCATTTTAATGTGTCACTTTTATAAATATACTTAAGCTAGGGTCACAACCTAGTGTTGTTACATTACTACCAGGAAAATTAACTTTTGATGAGAAAATAACTTAACATTGAATTAAAATGGATCTTAATATACAGGCTTGATTGTATACAGGCAAAGTATTCTACTCTTTTATAGAATATGCCCTTTATGACATAGACCTTTCTTGGACCTCAACTCCTTTTTTATTAATCAAAATAAAGAAATGTCACTTACCCAGAATATGGTAGGCTTAGAGGTCAAACAGGACAAAAACAATTAAAGGGATACTGAACCCAAATTTTCTCTTTCGTGATTCAGATAGAACATGCAATTTTAAGCAACTTTCTAATTTACTCCTATTATTAATTTTTCTTTGTTCTCTTGCTATCTTTATTTGAAAAAGAAGGCATCTAAGCTAAGGAGCCAGCAAATGTTTGGTTCAGAGCCATGGACAGCACTTATTTATTGGTGCTGTACAATCAGCAAGGACAACCCAGGTTGTTCACCAAAAATGGGCCGGCATCTAAACTTACATTCTTGCTTTTTAAATAAACATACCAAAAGAATGAAGAAAATTTTATAATAGCAGTAAATTAGAAAGTTGCTTAATATTGCATGCTCTATCTGAACCACGAAAGAAACAATTTGGGTTCAGTGTCCCTTTAAGATAAAGGAATAAAAAAGGGAAAGAACACTATACATTCAACAATGATAACAATACTGAAGAAAAAAAGGCTGAATTTGCTAGATGTTCACTCTGAAACACCTGTGTACTACATAGAAAAAAAAACAGAACAGAAATATGTGAAACAGATTCTTTTTTTAAAAAAAATATTTTTCATGTAATGTGAGTGTCTTACTTGGGTCTATTTATTTATAGCTAATATACAGACAAATTTAATGAAACAATTGTGTCTCTTGACCTGGCATAAACTGAATCTAGTTGCGAAGAGGATGGTGGTACAAGAAACAGACAATGTTTTCTATAACTAGAACTCATAAGCATAACCAATACAGTCAATCAAATACAAATACAACAGAATCACTATTGTGATGGAAATTCAAAAAGTAAACTCAGCTTCTCCCCCATAACTGATCTGATAACAAGAAATAAATAAACCTCTATATCAATAACTTTATTCAACCAGATTAAAAATGATGGAGGCGCTCACAATTTAAAGGAACATTGTACTGTATGTATTTTCCTCTTTAATGTGTTCCTATTAATTCACAGTTTACTTGTTTGCTAGCTAAATGAGCACTTAGAAATTATATAACTGCCTGCAGCTAGATACAACTTTAGCTCTACCGTTACATTATTTTTGCAGCAAAGGTCCTGAACTGAGCATGTGCAATAAACTGACTGCAGCTATTATAGGTATCTCCAAGCAGCACTTTAATGGAAAAGCTGCTCCTTTGCTTTTACATAGAGACCACAGCCCAGTGATAGGAAGAATTGGACTCTACACAAAGTAAGAAAAAAAAAAAAGAAAAAAAAAGAAATAAAAGTAAAAAATAAAAAATAAATGGTGAATAAAACAAATTGCAATTATCTCTAATAAGTTTAAACAGACTGTTTTATATCATTTCAAAAATAATTTATACCATTTCTAAAATGTCCAAATGTCCAAATAATATGTCTGGAGAATATTGTTATGCTAAGCATAGAATTAAAAAAATTTACAATATATCAACCAAGTACTTAAAGGGACAGTCCACACTGAAATTGTTATTGTTTAAAAAGATAGATAATGCCTTTACTACACATTCCCCAGTTTTGCACAACCAACATTGTTAGATTAATATACTTTATAACATTTAAACCTCTAAATTTCTGCCTGTTTCAAAGGCTCTATAGACAGCCTCGTAATCACATGCTTTTTTATTTGCTTTTCACAATAGCAGACTACTAGTTCATGTGCGCCATATACATAACAATGTGTTCACGCCCAATGAGTTACTTAAGATTTAGCACAACACAGTACTAAATGCAGGTCAATAGATAATAAATAAAAAGGCATGTGATCAGGGGGCTGTCAGAAGATGCTTAGATACAAGGTAATAACAAAGGTAAAACGTATATTTATATAACTGTGTAAGTTATGTTAAACTGGGTAATGAGTAATAAATTGATTAACTATCTTTTAAAACAATAACAATTCTATTGTACACTGTCCCTTTAATTAACATGTAAAGTACACTAGCAGTTATACAAACTAATCAATTCATCTCTTTTTAGCTTTGGGGTATTTCAGTATAAGCTCTGATATATGACAATTAAAATAAAAATTAACTTTCTTCAGCAGGAATTGAGTCTATGTCAGAAATATCAATAGTTCTCTGTTCTATGACTTAAGCTACTCAGACTGTATAATGACATCATATACCAAGACACAAAGAAAGTGGTCACTTTTCATCTCTATGCAAATCATTTAGCTTATACATTTGATAGCATATATAATAATTTGAAAGTCCCAATTGTAATTTCAGACTTCTACATGGATATTTTAAAGTTAAAAGGATTGTATTTGTGTTATTTAAAATAAGCTTTATCTATATATAATTTGAATAAAAGCAATTTTATTGAACATTATAGCAAATAAATGAGACTGAGTTACAAAAAATGTTACACGTGCATGATTTTATATGTAAAAAAAATACCTAATAATAATTTTTTATTTTTTATTGCGCAAATATTTCTGAACATGTATTAAATTGAGGTTGAGAGGGTTGGCAGCATTTTATCATTACTAAAAAAAAATCTGCATTGAATATAACAGTTGAATGATGATTCTCATACATTGAAATATAAGTCTTTTGGAACCAAAATACTAATGTGATATTCATGTTATCTTTGAATTTTCAATTATAACACTCTTTATTTAAATGCTAAAATGAATTCTATAAAAACATTCCAATGGAAGATCATCAGACCAAGAAAACATTACCATTCAAATGTTAAAATACAGATATTTGCCCATCCCTACTACTGACTATGCTCTGCCAAATCATTATGCTGTTTTGTTATACTGTGCATGAGCACAAATATCATCATGCTTCAATTTTGAAATGTCATATATCTGGAAACAGAAAAATTACTTTACAGAATTCTTTCAAAGAGCAAAGAAGCCTATCTACAAGCCAACTTAAAAGTCAAACTGCTCATTAGTTTTGGAGGAAAGCATGACAAAATATCCCAATTTTTCCCAGTAAGAGTCAAATCTAATATGTTTCATGATTACATATCTCAATAAATACTGAACTGATGTTTTTCAGGGATTTGCAATTTCCACTAAAACCACATATTTCAGCCAAATTTGTTATCACATTTAAGAGTTAAAAGCATTTGTTATGCAGATTTATAATGGAACTTGACTACAAATAAAAAAACAAATAAGGGAATAACATTTTACATATGTATTATTCAGGAAAATATTCTAGCACATAATGTATTCTGTATAACACACAGTCTTCAGATATAATCAATATACCAAAGTTTAATTTCTTTCTAACTTGTTTAATGACTTTGATATACTTCACACCAATCATTACTGGAACAATTTCAGAGCATGCAAAAATAAATTACTATTGAAGGTCATAATCTAAAATAAATTATGTACATTATTAAGCAATGGATGCATACACTTTATATTTGTAGCTATCTGTCAATAACAAACTAGAATAAATAGGGATTTATAATAAAGGTCCATCATAGTTGAAAAATTACATCTTGTGCATTTTTAAAAATAGAGACCCTTAACTCTACTCCAGCATAGGGGTTAGATACATAGTTAATGTACCACTTGCGAGCCGCAGGGCACTTTTGGTCTGAAGCAGAAACTGTTGCTGACCCATCTGTGCAACTATAGCTGCTGATTGAATAAGCTGCAATTGTTGCTTGCGACCAGCAGTTCTTTGCAGCTCTCAAGTTATACTTTAACTATGTGTTTAATGTATTTGCAGGGTTTAACAAGCATAACATTTAAGGGTCGAGAGAGAGATAGAGAGAGAGAGAGAAAGAGAGAGAGGGAGAGAGAGAGAGAGAGAGAGAGGGAGAGAGAAAGGAACACAGGGCTGGGGGTTGTCAAATGCCCAAAGTGCTGGTGGCTGAGATTATTAGTTGCAGCCTCACTGAGAGCCCAATTCTCTAAAGCTCTCTAGGTTTGTGAGGTTCTATAAGAAATCTTGCTAGTATTATGAAGCCCTGCTGGAATTCACTGAAGGCAGTTTTTATCTTGAAAATAGTATTTCTTACAAAGTATGTGAAGGTAATGGGACCGATTTATTATGGCCTGTATTCAGCCTTATGCAGCTGTTTCTGCGTGAGACTTTAGGCTCGCCGGAAACAGGAGTTAAGAAGCAGCGGTCTTAAGACCGCTGTTCCTTAACTCGTCCGTCACATCTGAGGCGGCAGAAAGCAATCAGCCCGATTGGATATGTTCGGGTTGATTGGCACCCCCTTCTAGCAGGGCCGCAAATCTACAGGGGGCTGTATTGCACAAGCATTTCACAAGGAATGCTTGTGCAATGAGAAATGCCGACAACGTATGCTGTCGTCATTTATTGATGTAGGATAGACATCAATCAATTTTTTTTTTGGAGCCCTATTGTAATGTACACATTGGGGCTAATTTATCATGTCCGTTCTAGCATGATAAATTAGCCCCAATGTGTACATTACAATAGGGCTCCAAAAAACCCCCAAAAAAACATAATTTAAAGGGACAGAAAAGTTACAATTAAACTTTTCTGATTCAGATAGATCATTGAATTTTAAACAACTTTCCAGTTTTCTTTTATTATATAATTTATTTTGTTTCCTGGTATCCTTTGTTGGTAGGTAGGTTAAAAAAGCAGCAATGCACTACTGGGAGATAGCTGTTGATTGGTTGCCTCACATATATGCCCTTCCCATATGCTCACCCGCTGTGTGAAAACCATATTAATTTCCTTATTGTAAAATGAGTTTCCCACCTCTGCTAGAGCGCTGAACATGGGTGTTCCATGGTCAAAGCAGACTTTTCTCCACCCACTGCAGTTCTTGCTGTTTTTTCTTGCAAGCTAAAAGGTGGCGTGATTTATCAAAATACTCAAAACTTGTACTACCTTTTTAGACGAACACATCCATAGCAGCAGATGCAAAATAATATATGCTTATAGCAAAGTAATCTGATTTGTATTGGCAGCATTTGATTTTAAAAGTGTGTACCTGCTAACTTTACTCTCCTCAGTAAAATTTCCCTTTCCAGCAAGTTCCATGACTTCTTGCAGGGACATCCCATTATTTCAGAGAATTCCCTCAGCCTGTTTTCCCACATTCTATCCACTGAAGTTTTAATCAGCGGGCCTTAAAGGGACATGAAACCCAAAAAATGTATTTCATGATTCAGATAGAGAATACAATTTTAAACAACTTTCTAATTTACTTCTATTATTTAATTTGTTTTATTCTCTTGGTATTATTTGTTGAAGGGGCAGCAATGCACTAATGGCTTCTAACTAAACATATGGGTGAGCCAATGACAATCAGTATATATATGCAGTGACCAATCAGTAGCTAGAACCTAGATTCTCTGCTGCTCTTGAGCTTTCATAGATAAACCTTTTAGCAAATAATAACAAGAGAATGAAGCAAATTAAATAATAGAAGTTACTTGGAAAATTGTTTAAAATTGTCATCTCTATCTGAATCATGAAAGAAAAAATGTGGGTTTCATGTCCCTTTAAGTGTATGCATTGCTGGGGAGAGGGATGAGATAGATGAGAGAGAGAGAAAAAGATTAAAGAGAGACAGATACAGTCACACAGAAGTGTCAGAACCAATCCCACATAATGTTTAATACATCTTTAACTTTCTATAACCCTTTGCTGTGCAGTTCCTTTCTTTCTTTCTTTCTTTCTTTCTTTCTTTCTTTCTTTCTTTCTTTCTTTCTTTCTTTCTTTCTTTCTTTCTTATTGCATTGGGTGCTTGTCATGCTGGTGACATTTCCGTATGCATTGTGTATGCATAGTTTCCAACAGTCACAATTTATTTCATGGCAGTCCTGTTTTTTGGCTTCCAGTCCCTGACATTTTAGTCGGTCCCTTGCTCAGTTTAGTCTATATTTTATTTTTATGTGCAGTGCAGTACTCCCACCACTGAGTTTGCTGTGGCATTTGAGTTTTGTTTTGTTTGTTAATTTCTTTTCATAGTTTTTTTCTGCAGTGTTCTTCTTTATTTGTGGTTTTCTGTTGCTAGACTTGTGCCAGTTAAGGGAAATCATGAAATATGTTTTATAAAAACCAAAGTGGGTAGAATGAAATGTGTGATGAAGAAAGGCATTTCAATATTGTTACACAATTTGGAACATGCTTTATTTCCCCTATTTATATAATAATGTTAAATCTGATAAAAAAAATCTTTTGTGATTCAAACAGAGCATACCATTTTAAACATGTTTCCTATTTATTCTATTATCAAATTTGCTTTGTTCAAATGTTATTCTTTGTTGAAGAGATACCTAGGTATTTTTCTAGAGCACTTCATGGCAGTAAATAGTACTGTCATCTAGATCTCTTGCAAATGGACAACATTCTTGCCATATAGTGCTCCAGACATGTGCATGCTCACAAGCTTACAACTCTGCTTTTCAAAAAAAGATACAAAGTGAACAACATTTTTTATTATAGAAGTAAATTAGAAAATTGTTAAAAATTGCATGAATCATCAAAGCAAAAAAAAATGGGTTTCATATCCCTTTAAAACATCAGGCTCTTCATGTACTGGGACTAGATTACAGATAACACACACAACAAAGAAAAAAATCCAGATTTACTGCAGCATATTAAAACACTGCCAGCAATCACTGCATTGGAAGATATTAAAATGGAATATTTGCCTCATAAAATGCTGCCTACTTGTGAAACTTCCACTTCTGCTTTAGCCAAAGTAAAACATAAATAAAAAACCTCAGCACGTTCAGATATATTATTCTCAACAGTCCCAAGACAGTAGTTAGCAGGTAAGACAAATTCCAGAGCTGCATTGCACTACTGGGAGCTAGCTGAACAATTCTGGCAGGCTAATGACAAAAGACAAATGTGTGTAGCCACCAATCAACAGCTAGCTCCCTGTAGTGTATTGCTGTGCTGAGGATATGTATATATTAATTTCAACAAAGGTATCCAAGAGAACAAAGTAAATTTGATAACAGTGAATTTAAAAATGACAAATAAAATCTAAAAGTTTAAATTCCCTGGAAATGTTGGCAACTATGTGTTAGGGTGGCCATCAACTTTGGTGAATATGTGTTAGGGTTTCCATCTTTTGCTCAGCAAATGTTTTGTTTTTGGGGCAACAGTTTATATTGAAACATAGAAACATAGATATTGACGGCAGATAAGAGCCATAGGCCCAGCAAATTTGCCCGACCTTACCTAACAGTATAAACTTATCTAGTTCGTAGGATAGCCCTATGCTTGTCCCATGCATTTTTAAAGTCCCCCACAGTGTTTGTTGCTACTACCTCTTGAGGAAGTTTATTCCATAAATCAATCACTCTTTCTGTAAAGAAGTGCTTCCTCAAATTACTCCTGAATCTACTACCCTTTAGCTTGAGCTCATGACCCCTTGTTCTTGAATTTTCCATTTTATGTAAAATACCCACAGCCTCAGTTTTACTAAACCCTTTAATGTACTTGAAAGTTGCTATCATATCACCTCTTTCCCTTCTCTCCTCTAAGCTATACATATTTAGGTCATTGAGCCTATCCTTGTAAGTTTTATTTTTTAGACCATGTACCATTTTGGTAGCCCTCCTTTGCACAGATTCAAGTTTGTTAATATCCTTCTGAAGATATGGCCTCCAGAACTGCACACAATACTCAAGATGAGGCCTAACTAATGATCTATAAAGTGGCATAAGAACCTTACTATTTCTGCTGCAAATACCTCTACCAATACATCCAAGCATTCTGCTAGCCTTACTCGCTGCATTACTACATTGTTTACTAAGTTTTAAATCATCTGAAATAATAATTCCCAAGTCCTGTTCCTCGTCTGTAACAGTCAGTAAAGTGTCATTGAGTCTGTAATTAACATTTGGATTTTTCTTCCCTAAATGCATTATTTTACACTTTGCTGTGTTAAACTTTAAATCCCAGTCGTTTGTCCACTCCTCCAATTGTTGTATATCACTTCTCATTTTGTCTACCCCCCCTGGAACATCCACTCTGTTGCAAATTTTTGTATCATCTGCAAAGAGACATACTTTCCCCTGTAGCCCTTTGCTGATATCGCAGATAAATATGTTAAACAAAACAGGCCCCAGAACTGACCCCTGAGGAACACCACTAGTAACAGCCCCCTCTGCTGAATGAACTCCATTTACTAAGACACTTTGTTTTCTGTCCTTAAGCCAGCATTCCACCCAGTTCACAATTTTTGAATCTAGACCAAGGAGATATAGTTTGTGAATAAGTTTATTGTGTGGGACGGTGTCAAATGCTTTGCTGAAATCTAGATATGCTACATCAACTGCTCCTCCCTTGTCTAATACTTTTGTTACATAATCAAAGAAGTCAATTAGATTAGTCTGACATGATCTCCCTGAAGTAAAACCATGCTGATTTTGGTCCTCTAAATTGTTTGTCTTTATGTAAGTCATAATTCTTTCTTTTAAGAGGCTTTCCATTAATTTCCCTACTACTGAAGTTAAACTAACTGGCCTGTAGTTGCCAGATTCTTCTCTACTGCCCTTTTTATGAAGAGGTATTACATTTGCTATTTTCCAATCATCTGGGACAGCTCCTGTTAATAGTGACTGATTAAACAGATCAGTTAATGGGACAGTTAGCACTGATCGAAGTTCTTTTAAAACCCTTGGATGAATATTATCAGGACCCACTGCCTTTGTAACATTTATTTTTGATAATGCTAACAAAACCTCATCATATTGTGTGCAAGTGAGCAAATAACAGCACACACGCAAGGCCTCACAACTAACATGGGTGGTCAAAAGAAAGCAAACCTAAAGTGATAAGTTATTCTCTAGATCAAATTTAATAAAATATGTTAGATAAGTATAGATAAGTTGCATAAATAAAAAGAGAGAAGCGCTCAACCTGGAAATGAGTAATAGCATAATAGCTTGTTCTATGGCTATTTACTACCCAAGAAGCAGCCTCTTTTTGCTCAATATGTGCCTTTCACAGAGAAGAACTTTCCTGTAGCATATCAGTCTGATCCTGACTTAACAGTACAGACCAGCCCCGATGTACGTTTCGGCCTAGTGTGGGCCTCATCAGTGAGATGCAGCCATATCCCTCTAGGCACACTGAGCAACGGGTCCACATCTGGATTCCCGCATCACGCTTAGGGAGACTTCTCTAAGAGTCATAATTTGCATAAATAAAAAGAGAGAAGTGCTTAACCTGGGAACGAACAATAGCATAATAGCTTGTTCTATGGCTAGTTACCACCCAAGAAGCAGCCTCATGGGTGGTAACTAGCCATAGAACAAGCTTTAAATTACACTTTACAAACATAGAGAATGCTAAATAAAAAATAAATAAATAACTACACAGTAACTTTTTACAGTATACTTTTTGTTTTCCTTCCTTCTGTACAATGGACTAGTCTATTCAACATAACAACCAATACAAAGCAGCAGAATAAGACTCACACATTTCAGCCTAATTAACTCACCACTTCTCAAAAACAGATAAATACTGAAATCTATAAATGGGAGCATTGACTACCAACACTTCTGACCTTAGTTTAGACACATGAGGAAAATTATTCTGTCACATAAAGTTCAAAGGTAGTTTTTTCTTTATAGAAACTCTGCCCTACTTAGGTAAGACACAATACATAATTTTTATTCACTTAAAGGCACATTCTACTCCAATTGTTATTGTTCAAAAGGATAGATAATCCCTTTATTACCCATTCCTTAGTTTTGTATAACCAACACAGTTATATTAATACACTTTTTACCTCTGTGATTACCTTGTATCTAAACCTCCAGACAGCCCTCTTATCTTAGGGCTATTTATTTATTATCTATTGACTTGCATTTTAGCCAATTAGTGCTGTGTCCTGCACAACTCCACAAGAGTGCACAACTCCACATTAACAGTGTCTTGTTGTGTAAAGCTAATAAAAAAGCATGTGTCAAGAGGCTGTCTGTAGTGGCTTAGAAACAGGCAGACATTTAGAGGTTTAAATGTTATAAAGTATATTAATATAACCATGTTGGTTGTGCAAAGCTGGGGAATGGGTAGTAAAGGCGTTATTTATCTTTTAAACAATAACAATTGTTGTATAGACTGTCCCTTTAACCTGTTTTTGTTTGTTTGTTTTTTTAAACACACTTATTTATGGAATCTCATCCTTTAGTACTAAATGATTCTTGCAGTGCAATTCTACCCCTGCACTTGCATAACCAATCGTGCAAAAGCAGGGCCTGTTAATCACTTAGAGCAAGGAAGCGTCTTAAATTTTGAGTTACCGGCACCCTCACACAAACCTTCAAGGCAAGTTTTCGGAAGCTGTGAATGCAGCTTGATACATTTTCCTCAGTTGTGTTTATTTTGAGTTACAGGAATGCATTAACACAGTTAAGAGATGAGATTATGTTCAGAGACAATAATAGGACACACTTTCTAGGCTAGTATCTAGGTTAAGAAACACATTTAGATGATAGAGGAGTCTTTCTGTATTTGTTATTAAGGCAATTTCTAATTTAAGGTGAGATGTCTGATTAGCATATAAATCTTCTGGTCTCTCAATTTGGTGGTGATTAAGAGTTTAATCATAAATGTAGATTTCTATAACCATTAAGAATATACACTGGAAGAATCAAATCATTTTTTTTTAAAAGATTTAACATTTATTTTGTCTATAGATGCATTTCACTTTGACTATAAGCGTGTTTTCAACATACTGTAGATGCCTTAGCAAAATGCTTCTATTAAAAACTATGACTGTTTATATAGTAGCTTTTACTGTTCATGTGCCCCTGAAGCAAATGTAAATATGTTTCATGTATCAGCATTTTAATGTTTGCTCACATAACTGGCAATACCTTGTATTGTGCTGAAAATGTATTTCCTAATTTACAATACAAGTCACTGACAATCACTCTGCTTCAAATACTGGTGCATGAAGCATATTTAGATATGCTTCACATGCTCACACTGAAACAGCAATAATGTTTACTAGAAGCTTTTTTGCTAATACAAATATATTGCAAAAATGCTTCTATTCAAAAGTGAAATTAATTGATGGAATTGTTTTCTGTAATGTCCTTTTATTATTAATAGGACAATGGAGCAGAAAAGCAAAGGCTGACAATTCTGTTTTGCTTTTATCTCATTGGCAAGGTTGCATGGAAAGGGTTTATATGAATCTTTACAATCTTAAGACTAAAATTCAGGTATATCATTTGCTCAGTAGGATACCAAAGTCCAGGAATCAAAAGAACCATTCCACTCAAATAACAGATTTATAACACACTTAGGTTCACTGAAATAAAAACAGAGAACATTGTGTTTATACAATGTATGGAAAAATATGAAGCAACAACAACTGTTTCACTGATCCCACGGAAATGTTAACACAGTGTTGATATAATAAAACTTTTAAAGCATCTAACATATATTCCTAACAGTATAATTTACAGTTATCTTAAAATCTGCTCTTTATTGATAGTTATACCTTAATATTAATGTTATAGACTCAGAATAAAAAGAAGCATGACCGAGCATTTTATTTCATTTAAGAAGTTAAAATATTATTTATATAAATAAAAAATGTTAATATGATTTATAAGTGGAAAATAATTTGTTAGGATTTTGTTTTTAATAAATTGATGTTTCTTCTGTGCATCTTAAAGGGACATGAAACCCAATTCTTATCTTTCATGATTCAGATAGAGCATACAATTTTAAACAACTTTCCAATTTACTTCTATTATCTAATTAGCGTCATTCTCTTTGGTAGCCTTTAGATATATTCCTTATGCTTTTTTGGGCTGATGTGCAAATCCAGATGTTAGCGTGTTGCACTTTAACAAGAAGAAATCTGGCTCTGAAAATTGCAGAATCAATTTCAGCCTGAAATAGTCAAATGCACATGTCTAGTTAAAGGAGCAGCAATGCACTACTGGGAGCTAGCTGAACACGTTGGGTGAGTCAGTGATAAGAGGCATATCTTTACAGCCACCAATCACAAGCTAGCAATCAGTAGGGGACTGCTACTCCTTAGCCTTCCTAATAATACCAAAAGAACAAAGTACATTTGATATTAGAAGTGAATTTAAAGGTGTCTTAAAATCACATGCTATATTGGAATCACAAAAGTTTCATTTTGGCTTTAAAGAATGCATGCTATATAGCTTTTTTTCTGTTTCAACAAAAACAAATATCCCTATCCTAAATAAATCATTTTAATTTGTTGCTGGTTGAGGAGCTCCTGTCCACCAAAAAAGGTATAGGATAATTCCTTATCGGCCAGTGGGCAATTCATCTGTAATGAACAATTGTGAACTAATATGCATTTTCTGACTTGCAGAAAATGCTTGAGATTAATGTCCCCTTTAAATAGAGGAGGAAGGGTGTTTGCTGCTTGCAGTATATAGTTTAATGCCCTCAGCGTTTTATCCCATTACCATTAATATATCTTTTGGTGATTGAACTGCTTGCAGCAGTAATCAGCAGGTGAATAAATTGCAGGGCTTGCAGTCAAATAAAACAATAATAAATTAGCACTTTTTTGCTGATGATGTAAATTTGTTTATTACAAGACCTGCATTGTCTCTGTCGATCTTCCAAATCTAACCACCCTCAGAGTTTCTTTTTGAGGGATAATCTTATCATATATATATATATATATATATATATATATATATATATATATATATATATATATATATATATATATATATATATATATATATATATATATATATATATATATACTGTATATTATAGAAGTATTAAATAGGATTTGGATTGAGGAGAATGTAAAATATTTTGTAGGCATGTTTGAAAATATAATTAACTTTGCAAAGTAACGGGATAACTCACAGGTCAGATTGAAATACTTGTGTATTTTCTGCATTATTTGGTACAGGATTTTCATTCTAAGGATAGAGCTGAGTTAAAAAATTACATTATTTAAAAGGATATTGTAAATTATTATTTAAAGTAACTTTTGCATTACTGATTATAGTTTACCATGGGTTAAGCACATAAAAAATCCCTCTTGAGGGCCATAATCATTGGAGCTCCTAAGCAGGACATGGTAGTTAAGACAATTAGGAGCAGCAGTCAAATATAGAAACCAGTTTCTGGCTGTGCTCTACTCATAGGATGCAATAGTCATATCTCACGAGGGAGACTTTACCTATATGATTGTCGGGTTTAAGTAGAGTGGGAGGAGCATGTCCCTTAAAAGAATGATTTTAAGGTCATAAGTCAAGGTTTATCCCACAGACGTGATATCTGTGCTCATTAGTCCAAATATATCTGTGTTATTATTTAAATGAAACATGGGCAGGAATGATCAAGAGCAAAATAGCTGTTTTTCTGTATGTCCTATAAATAAAATTTAATGTTTGGACATTTTACTCACAAAAATAAATAAATAAGCTTATAAAAAAGTATAAATTATGTATTAAAATTCTGTTGGCATGAAAAAGTTAAGCATACATTAAAATATAAACTAGCAGAGAATTAATTCTACATAACTATGAATTCATTATTCATTGGATAGGGAGTACAACTTTTACTGGTGCATTCATGGCCAGATACAAGCATCCTCAAGTATCACTAGAAGCGTACATTATATTAATGAAAGAGATATAAATAATGATCAAGTACAAAGCCATTTCAACATGTTAAAAGGATGTTATACAGCTTTTGTGCAAAATGTTATTTGCCCCATAGTCCGAGAGGGAAAAAGCAAACCTGGAATTGCTGCTCATCAAATAGCTGGTTTAGACAGACTTAAAGCCTAGGTTATAGAATTTGCATTTTTGCCTCCCCAGTGAGTGTGGGACGAAGTACCATTTCTACACAACAGTAATACGTGTTTAATGCCATTAGAGTGCCGCTTATGTTGTTTAACAGAGTTATTCTGATTTTGTTGAACTTAAAGGGACAGTCTAAAATATAATTGTTTTTTGTTTTATAAGATAGATAATCCCTTTATTACCTATTCTCCCATTTTGCATAACCACAGTTATATTAATATACTTTTTACCTCTGTGATTACCTTGTAGCTAAGCATCTTCTGACAGCTCCCTGATCACATGACTTTTTATTTATTATCTATTGACTTGCATTTTAGCCAATTAGTGCTGTATTGTGCTGACTCTTAAATAACTCCACAGGCGTGAACTCAAAGTTATCTATATGGCCCACATGAACTAGCAGACACTGCAATAAATATCACAATTGACACAAGTCAAGTGAGTGCGGATCTTTACTATATTGTATACAAATTGTTTTTCATGACACCCTGGAAGTTGTTTTTTCTTTTGAGGTGTGAGTGTAAATCCACCCCGACTGTTCCTTATATATATATATATATATTAGATAAAATAACTTAATTTGTAGCCCATTAACAAATCTTATTATTTTTTTTTTCCACACAAAACCTCTATATACATTGTTTCCAATGCAGCAAAGAATTCTGATTAAGATATACAAATGAGGTTCACAATGCCTCACCTGTTTACTTTAACGCCATAAGGACCAGCGACGTACCCTGTATGTCGCTGGCCTTTTTTTGGGACTTGATTGTTTTATAGCGCGGTCTTGCCACCAGTGTTGAGACTGCTCTATTCCACAAAGCCTGCTGGAGGGAGGGTATTAATAGCGTGTTCTTGCTAGACTTGTGCTATTATGTCCTGAAAAAAACCCTTAACGACCAGTGACATACAGGGTACATTGTGGTCATTAAGGGGTTAATCTGCTTTTCCCTTTGAGGCCTAGCATTGCTGTATACACAGATTTTAAACATAGCCAGGTTTAGTACAGCAAATCAGAACCATCACCATACTTTGTTATAGAGCAATCTTAGGTGAGCTCAGGAGCGTGCACGTGTCTTAAGTCATCTGGCATCAATGTTTGCAACATTGTTTGTAGCAATGTTATACATAGATACCAACACTGCTGCCATAGACTGCTATAGGCACGTGCACACTCCTATTTATTATAAGGTATTTGTTAAGTATTTTAAGCATTACAATTATGGTAATATGGTTGTGACTGGTAATTATATATTAGTTCAGTGCTACAAAATATCATTTTTTTTTTCATTTTTATTTATACACTATAAAGGTAGAGTAGAAATTGTCATTTGAACTGTAGTAAAAATAAAGAGAGGATATTCATTATTTATTAATGTGTTATGCAATTCAGCTAAATTCCCCTTTGCTTGAATCCAAAACCTACATATATTAAGACAGTTGAAGTATTTTCTACCATTTTGGTATTAGATATTTATTCAAAGGACAGTCTAGTCAAAATTAAAAGTCATGAGTCAGAAAGGGCAGGCAATGTAAAACAACTTTCCAATTTTCTTTTAGCATCAAATTTGCTTTGTTCTCTTTGTATTATTTGTTGAAATCTAAACCTAAGTAGGCTCATATGCTAATTTATAAGCCCTCTTATCTCATTGCATTTTGACAGTTGTTCACAGTTAGACAGTGCTAGTTCAAGTGTGCAACTGATTGGCTAAAATGCAACTCTGTCAAAAGAACTGAAATAAGGGCTCAGTGTACAGAGGCATAGATGCAAGGTAATCACAGCGATAAAAGGTATATCAATATAACCTTTTAATAATCTTCACTTGACCCAGCCTCCCCCTCCAACTACCATCCAATCTTCCTCCTCTATCACCTTAAAAAATCATAACAATTGGTGGATATATATATATATATATATATATATATATATATAGATATATATATATATATATATATATATATATATATATATATATATATATATATATATATATATATATATATATATATATATGTGTTCTCCTTTAGACCCTATGCAATTTGTCTTTCATCCCAAACACTCCACAGAGACTGTAATCAGTAGGGTGACAAATGACCTGCTTACAGCCAGGTCTAAAGGCATCTTTAGCTTTATTAATCTATCAACAGCTGTTACTGTTACTTTTAACCCCCCACAGACACATAACAACTATCAACCTTAAAAAAACATCTGACATATCCATATTGTTTTTCCTTTCCCATTTCTATAACCATATCCTCTATATATATCATCTTGACATTTCTTCCACCCTTATATACTAAAGACATTCTGCATACCTTATTTTCTTCTTTGATCATTCAGTTGTCATCTTCAGACTTTAGATCATGTTTTATTCACAACTTTAATTTTCTCATCACCATAATTTTTGGGTAATGTATGATGCATCCTGTACCTTCAAAATACATTCAAAATTTGCCACTTTCTCATGCAAGACACTATGAAGATTGCAGTCCTCTCTCTGTATTCCTCACTCTACTGCAACTGATCTCCCAAGCTATCATCTGTTCCTGCCCATCATAAATGCCTATTCCTGACTGGTTTTCCTTATACAATTTTCTATATCACTCTGTCAGTCACTCCATTAGATTGCTGTACTCTTAAGAATTCACAGTCTTGTTCAAAGCATACAAAACATTCAATAATTCTGCTAAATTCTATATTTGTCTTTAAAATGAACTTTACTACGCTATTGAGCTACCATACGGCTAGATTTAGAGTTTTGTCGGTAACGACCCGCGTAGCTAACGCTGGCTTTTTTCTGGCCGCACCTTTTAAATAACTCTGGTATTGAGAGTCCACAGAATGGCTGCGTTAGGTTCCAAAAAAGGAGCGTACAGCATATTTAACGCAACTTCAACTCACGATACCAGAGTTGCTTACGGACACGGCCAGCTTCAAAAACGTGCTCGTGCATGATTCCCCCATAGGAAACAATGGAGCTGTTTGAGCTGAAAAGAAACCTAACACCTGCAAAAAAGCCGCGTTCAGCTCCTAACGCAGCCCCATTGTTTGCTATGGGGAAACACTTCCTACGTCTGCACCTAACACTCTAACATGTACCCCGAGTCTAAACACCCCTAACCTTAGACTTATTAACCCCTATTCTGCCACCCCCGCTATCGCTGACCCCTACATATTATTATTAACCCCTAATCTGCCGCTCCGTAAACCACCGCTACTTACATTATCCCTATGTACCCCTAATCTGCTGTCCCTAACACCGCCGACCCCTATATTATATTTATTAACCCCTAATCTGCCCCCCACAACGTCGCCTCCACCTGCCTACACTTATTAACCCCTAATCTGCCGACCGGCCCGCACCGCTATTATAATAAAGTTATTAACCCCTAATCCGCCTCACTAACCCTATAATAAATAGTATTAACCCCTAATCTGCCCTCCCTAACATCGCCGACACCTAACTTCAAACATTAACCCCTAATCTGCCGACTGGAGCTCACCGCTATTCTAATAAATGTATTAACCCCTAAAGCTAAGTCTAACCCTAACCCTAACACCCCCTAACTTAAATATAATTTAAATCTAACGAAATTAATTAACTCTTATTAAATAAATTATTTCTATTTAAAGCTAAATACTTACCTGTAAAATAAATCCTAATATAGCTACAATATAAATTATAATTATAATATAGCTATTTTAGGATTTATATTTAGTTTACAGGTAACTTTGTATTTATTTTAACCAGGTACAATAGCTATTAAATAGTTAAGAACTATTTAATAGCTAAAATAGTTAAAATAATTACAAAATTACCTGTAAAATAAATCCTAACCTAAATTACAATTAAACCTAACACTACACTATCAATAAATTAATTAAATAAAATACCTACAATTACCTACAATTAAACCTAACACTACACTATCAATAAATTAATTAAATACAATATCTACAAATAAATACAATGAAATAAACTAACTAAATTACACAAAATAAAAAAGAACTAAGTTACAAAAAATAAAAAAATATTTACAAACATCAGAAAAATATTACAACAATTTTAAACTAATTACACCTACTCTAAGCCCCCTAATAAAATAACAAAGACCCCCAAAATAAAAAAATGCCCTACCCTATTCTAAATTACTAAAGTTCAAAGCTCTTTTACCTTACCAGCCCTGAACAGGGCCCTTTGCGGGGCATGCCCCAAAGAATTCAGCTCTTTTGCCTGTAAAAAAAACACATACAATACCCCCCCAACATTACAACCCACCACCCACATACCCCTAATCTAACCCAAAACCCCCTTAAATAAACCTAACACTAAGCCCCTGAAGATCTTCCTACCTTGTCTTCACCATGCCAGGTATCACCAATCATTCCAGGCTCCAAAATCTTCATCTAAGCCCAAGCGGGGGCTAGACATCCATCATCCGACGGCTGAAGAAGTCCAGAAGAGGCTCCAAAGTCTTCATCCTATCCGGGAAGAAGAGTAGATCCGGACCGGCAACCATCTTCTTCCAAGCGGCATCTTCTATCTTCATCCGATGAGGACCGGCTCCATCTTGAAGACCTCCACCGCGGACCCATCTTCTTCTTCCGACGACTTCCCGACGAATGATGGTTCCTTTAAGGGATGTCATCCAAGATGGCGTCCCTCGAATTCCGATTGGCTGATAGGATTCTATCAGCCAATCGGAATTAAGGTAGGAAAATTCTGATTGGCTGATGGAATCAGCCAATCAGAATCAAGTTCAATCCGATTGGCTGATTCAATCAGCCAATCAGATTGAGCTCGCATTCTATTGGCTGTTCCGATCAGCCAATAGAATGCGAGCTCAATCTGATTGGCTGATCGGATCAGCCAATCGGATTGAACTTGATTCTGATTGGCTGATTCCATCAGCCAATCAGAATTTTCCTACCTTAATTCCGATTGGCTGATAGAATCCTATCAGCCAATCGGAATTCGAGGGACGCCATCTTGGATGACGTCCCTTAAAGGAACCATCATTCGTCGGGAAGTCGTCAGAAGAAGATGGGTCCGCGGTGGAGGTCTTCAAGATGGAGCCGGTCCTCATCGGATGAAGATAGAAGATGCCGCTTGGAAGAAGATGGTTGCCGGTCCGGATCTACTCTTCTTCCCAGATAGGATGAAGACTTTGGAGCCTCTTCTGGACTTCTTCAGCCGTTGGATGATGGATGTCTAGCCCCTGCTTGGGCTTAGATGAAGATTTCGGAGCCTGGAACGATCGGTGATACCTGGCATGGTGAAGACACGGTAGGAAGATCTTCAGGGGCTTAGTGTTAGGTTTATTTAAGGGGGGTTTGGGTTAGATTAGGGGTATGTGGGTGGTGGGTTGTAATGTTGGGGGGGGGTATTGTATGTTTTTTTTTTACAGGCAAAAGAGCTGAATTCTTTGGGGCATGCCCTGCAAAGGGCCCTGTTCAGGGCTGGTAAGGTAAAAGAGCTTTGAACTTTAGTAATTTAGAATAGGGTAGGGCATTTTTTTATTTTGGGGGTCTTTGTTATTTTATTAGGGGGCTTAGAGTAGGTGTAATAAGTTTAAAATTGTTGTAATATTTTTCTGATGTTTGTAAATATTTTTTTATTTTTTGTAACTTAGTTCTTTTTTTATTTTTTGTACTTTAGTTAGTTTATTTAATTGTATTTATTTGTAGATATTGTATTTAATTAATTTATTGATAGTGTAGCGTTAGGTTTAATTGTAGGTAATTGTAGGTATTTTATTTAATTTATTTATTGATAGTGTAGTGTTAGGTTTAATTGTAACTTAGGTTAGGATTTATTTTACAGGTAATTTTGTAATTATTTTAACTATTTTAGCTATTAAATAGTTCTTAACTATTTAATAGCTATTGTACCTGGTTAAAATAAATACAAAGTTACCTGTAAAATAAATATAAATCCTAAAATAGCTATAATATAATTATAATTTATATTGTAGCTATATTAGGGTTTATTTTACAGGTAAGTATTTAGCTTTAAATAGGAATAATTTATTTAATAAGAGTTAATTTATTTCGTTAGATTTAAATTATATTTAACTTAGGGGGTGTTAGTGTTAGGGTTAGACTTAGCTTTAGGGGTTAATCCATTTATTAGAATAGCGGCGAGATTCGGTCGGCAGATTAGGGGTTAATAATTGAAGTTAGGTGTCGGCGATGTTAGGTAGGGCAGATTAGGGGTTAATACTATTTATTATAGGGTTATTGAGGCGGGAGTGAGGCGGATTAGGGGTTAATAACTTTATTATAGTAGCGGTGAGATCCGCACAGCAGATTAGGGGTTAATAAGTGTAGGCAGGTGGAGGCGACGTTGAGGGGGGCAGATTAGGGGTTAATAAATATAATATAGGGGTCGGCGGTGTTAGGGGCAGCAGATTAGGGGTACATAAGTATAACGTACGTGGCGGTCGGCAGATTAGGGGTTAAAAAAATTTAATCGAGTGGCGGCGATGTGGGGGGACCTCGTTTTAGGGGTACATAGGTAGTTTATGGGTGTTAGTGTACTTTAGAGCACAGTAGTTAAGAGCTTTATAAACCGGCGTTAGCCCAGAAAGCTCTTAACTACTGACTTTTTTCTGCGGCTGGAGTTTTGTTGTTAGAATTCTAACGCTCACTTCAGCCACGACTCTAAATACCGGAGTTAGAAAGATCCCATTGAAAAGATAGGATACGCAATTGACGTAAGGGGGTCTGCGGTATGGAAAAGTCGCGGCTGAAAAGTGAGCGTTAGACCCTTTCCTGACTGACTCCAAATACCGGCGGTAGCCTAAAACCAGCGTTAGGAGCCTCTAACGCTGGTTTTCACGGCTACCGCCAAACTCTAAATCTAGGCCATAGTTTTTAGGCACTGCTGTGAAAATATTTCTAAAACAATCTTTTTGTTTTAATACATGGTATAATACATACTTTTAACATTATTGGTCACATTTTAACATAAACTAGGTAAAAAGGTCATGGTTTTCTTAATGGAACAGTAAAGTCAAAATTAAAATTTCATGATTCAAACAGAGCATGTGTTTTTTAAACAATTTTCCAATTTACTTCTATTATCAAATTTGCTTTGTTCTCTAGATATTCTTTGTTGAAGACTAAACCTAGGTAGGCTAATAGGAGTTTCGGAGTATGCACTTGTCTTTAGCAGTCTATGGCACCAGTGTTTGTAAGTATGTAGAACATGTCTATAAACAATGATGCAAACACTGATTCCAGGTGGCTTAAGACACGTGTCCGCTCCTGAGCTCACCTAGGATTACTCTTTCACAAAGGATATCAAAAGAACTAAGCACAATTGATAAGAGAAGTAAATTGGAAAGTTGTTTAAAATATCATGTTCTATCCAATCAATGTAAGTTTAATTTTGACCTTTCTGTTCCTTTAACTCCATCAATTTAATATTTTGATAATGAATACAAAGTGGCACTTAGTTCAAGTACGGTGATGTTTTACATTTCTCTTTCTGTTGTGACAATGGTAAAAACATTGTACAGTCTTTATAACTCTCAACATAATCCTTTAATTAAATACATTATTAAAGGAGCATAACACCTAAAAGGTTTCCGTTATGATAATTTTTAAACAACTTTCCAATTTAATTCTATTATCA